>NW_007253869.1:399381-402706 GCF_000164805.1 Carlito syrichta | reverse complement strand
TCACCCACTAAATAGGGGAAACTATGATAGAACCCTCTGGACTTGAAGAAGAGGGGTGAATCCATCATTATGCATTCTTTGTTATACATAGTGGTGGTCAGATCTTTACAGAACAATTTAAGCAGAAGAGTTTACATTCCATGAGTTTTAAAAACATGCACAATGTAACACCTTTTAAAGTATCAGTGATAACCGTCCCCTCTACCGGCACTCGCTCCGGATTAGTGCAATTCGGGGAACCACTGCACTCCAGTATGGGCGACAGACAGAGTGAGACTCCAACTCAAAAAAAAAAAAAAAATTGCCATAGGAGCAGAGAAAGAAAATGTTGCCTATTCATCTGTGATGTAATGCTAAGATAGCATTGATTAATTGAAGGATGCATCTTTATATTAAAGATGTTGAAATATGAAAGCAATGTGCATCTTGAAATACGGTAATTTTCTTTCTTTTTCTTTTTGAGTTGGAGTCTCACTCTGTTGCCCAGACTGGAGTGCAGTGGCATGCTCCCGGCCACCGCAGCCTCGACCTCCTGGGCTCCTGCGATCCTTCCGTCTCAGCCTTCCAAGTAGCTGGAACTACAGGCATGCACTACCACACCTGGCTGATTTTTTGATTTATTGTAGAGATGAGGTCTCGCTAAGTTGCCCAGGCGGGTCTTGAACCTGCGGGCTCAGGCAATCCACTCACCTCAGCCTCCCAAAGCGCGGAATTACAGGCTGAGCCACTGAACCCGGCTGGTAGTTTTCAAATTAGAGTCTGGTAGAACTTTCTCAAGGATTACACGTGTGAGGCAGTATGGGAGGATGAATCTGGACCTCTCGTCCCTGCTTGAACCTCAAAACTCTGGTATTATGTTTTATGTATTGAACTTTTGTCCTAAGATATATTATGTCAGCAAAATATTCCATAGGTAAGCAAAAATATGAAAATCATTGTAATAAGCATCACTGAAGGATCTTTGAGCACAGAAGTTACAGCAGATTTGTGCTTTTGTTTACTTTTAAATTTAATTTAATTTTCAAGAGATGGTGTCTTGCTCTGTTGCCCAGGGTAGTATGCAGTAGTATGATCATAGCTCACTGCAGCCTCATGCTGCTGGGTTTAAGTGATCCTTCTTACTGGGCACATTGGCTCACATCTGTAATCCCAGCACTTTGGGAGGCAGAGGCAAAAGGATTGCCTGAGTCCAGAGTTTCGAGCATGGGCAACTTGGCAACACCTCATCTCTACAGTAAATAAAAAAAAATTAGCCAGGTGTGCTGGTGCACACCCGTGGTTTCAGCTACTTGGAAGGTTGAGATGGAAGGATCACCTGAACCTAGCAGGTCGAGGCTGCAGTAACTGTGAGAGTACCACTGCACTCCAGCCTGGATGACAGAGTGAGACTTCTACTTAAAAAAAAAAAAAAATGATCTTTCTACCTCAGCCTGCCAAGTAGCTGGGACTGCAGGCATGGGCCACCAAGACCACTAATTTAAAAAATACCTATTTTAGAGACAGAGTCTCACTGTGTTTCCCAGAGTGGTCTCAAACCCTTAACTTCAAACTATCTTCCTGTCTTAACCTCCTGAGTTACTGGGATTGCAGGAGTGAGCTGGCACAGATTTGTGCTTTTAAAAAATAACTAGCCGGGCTCGGTGGCTCAGCCTGTAATCCCGTGCCTTTGGGAGCCTGAGGTGAGTGGATTGCCTGAGCCCGCGGGTTTGAGACCCGTCTGGGCAGCGAGACCTCATCTCTACAATACATCAAAAAATCAGCCGGGCGTGGTAGTGCATGCCTGTAATTCCGGCTACTTGGAAGGCTGAGGCGGAAGGATCGCCGGAGCGCAGCAGGTGAGGCTGCGGTGGTTGGGAGCGTCCACTCACTGCACTCCAGTCTGGGTGACCGAGTGAGACTCCAACTCAAAAAAAACCGAAAAAAAACTAATGACATTTTAAATATATATTCTCTTGCCTTTTCTTTGTCATCATTCACTTTTGTTCTTGTCTATTTTTATTTGTTTTGTTTTGCTCTCATATGCTTGTAACCCAGTTTGAACTTGACAGTGCCTAGGATGCCAGAAGAACCTGCTTCTCCAATTCTTACCTGTCTTTTTCCTGTCTATCTGTACTTTGATTCATTTCAGTGCCTTTTTGAGATGGATAGTCTGCCAGCATGCTTCTAAGATCACAATAAAAGGGGAGCCCCCCCCCCCCAAAAAAAACCTTGTAATTATTTTTTGGAGGGTGGGCCCCTGCTAGGTAAGTGTTCTAGGAACCCATCAGCATCAGTGTACCAGCTAGTATTGTGAGAGCTGTGTTTAGATTCAGTGATTTTTTTTTTTTTTTGAGATTTCTTTGAATGTGTTTGCCCATTTTATGATACGTGATTTACATGAACAATCTACATGCACTGTGCTAAGTGTTCAGAAGTTTGGTTTTTTTTTGAGTTGGAGTCTCACTCTGTCGCCCAGACTGTAGTGCAGTGGCCGTTCCCGGCCACCGCAGCCTCGACCTGCTGGGCTCCGGTGATCCTTCCGCCTCAGCCTTCCAAGTAGCTGGAACTACAGGCATGCGCTACCACGCCCGGCTGATTTTTTGATTTATTGTAGAGATGAGGTCTCGCCGAGTTGCCCAGGCGGGTCATGAACTCGCAGGCTCATCAGAAGTTTTTGACCAAAAACGGCATGACCCCTGTGCCCTATCATCCTTATTCATCTGATCTCTCCCCAAGTGACTTTTTTTTGTTTCTCCTGATGAAAAATGTCCTTGGCTGGACTTGGTGGGTCAGCCTGTAATCCCAGCACTTTGGGAGACCAAGGCGAGTGAATTGCCTCAGCTAGCAGGTTTGAGACCAGCCTGGGCAACTTGGCGAGACCTTTTCTCTACAATAAATAAAAAATTAGCTGGGCATTGTAGCGTGCGCCTGTAGTTCCAGCTACTTGGAAGATTGAGGCAGAAGAATTGCCAGAGCTCAGTAGGTCGACACCGGGGTGGCCGTGGGTGTGCCACTGCACTCTAGCCTGGGTGATGGAGTGAGACTCCAACTCAAAAAAAAAAGAAAGAAAGAAAAAGAAAAAAGGCCTCAAAGGGAAGCATTTTGCTGATGGAGAAGAGGTGAAACAGAAATGGCAGAAGCACTAAAAGGCATCAAAATTGATGAGTTCAGAAACTATTTTGAGCAGAGGGAAAAGCGTCTCGATAGGTGTGTTGCATCAAACAGATAGTACTTTGAAGGGGACTGAAGTTAAACATATGAGAATGCACAATTTTTTTTTTTTTTTTTTTTGAGTTGGAGTCTCACTCTGTCACCCAGACTGGAGTGCAGTGGCCGCTCCCCGCTG
>NW_007253869.1:397583-398800 GCF_000164805.1 Carlito syrichta | reverse complement strand
GAGGCTGCAGTGGCCGGGAGCGGCCACTGCACTCCAGTCTGGGCCACAGAGTGAGACTCCAACTCAAAAAAAAAAAAAAAAAAAATTTGGCTACCAGATACCTAATTCAGAACTTAAACTCACGTTGCCTGACTTTAAATCATTTGCTTTCCTTCTATATCATACTAGTGTTCATCTCAAGAGCTTAGCATTGCTAGTTTAAAGACATCCAGAGCTGAGATGTTGGAATCAAACTGCATTTGCATCCTAACTCTACTGCTATTACTGTGTAATCTTGGCCAAAGTGTTTAGCCTCTCTAAAATAGGTTTTCCCAGGAGTGTGGACTTTGTTTGATTTTATGTGGCTGCAGGACTTGTCTTATTTAATAGCTATAACTTAAGTGCCATGTATGTTACTTTCTTTTGTTTAAAAAAAAACTGGAATATTTGCTTGATTTTTCCGCCTATAAATATACTTTTAATTTTAGAAAGCTTGGAAGCTACATAAAAGCACAAAGGAGAAAATGAGAAGTCAGTATAATCACCATTCTGAGATAACCACTCAGATACATTTTTTTTGAGGTTTTAAAAAAAATTACAAGAGTAATATATGCTGATTGGGAAAACATTTTTTCACAGTACAAGTACTCCATTTCTTCCTTTTCCTTTTTCTTAACTCACTCCCTAGGGGTAGCAGTTAATTGTGTGTTATCTTCCAGACATTTTTCTATAAGTATAAAAATGTGTATATCATACCCTCAATGCCCCCATATTTGAACGATATTATATACACTTTCTGCAACTTGTGCTAACATGGATTTAACTCCATGTCATTGTTTTCACCTAACTCCAGTCAGAATAGCCATCAATAACTCAAAAAACAACTAATGCTGGAGAGGATGCAGGGGGAAAGAGAACACTTCTACACTGTTGGTGGAAGTGTGACTAGTACAACCTCTGGAAAACAGTTTGGCAGTTCCTAAAAGATCTAAAAATCGACCTTCCATATGACCCCTTAATCCCCTAGCTGGGAATATACCTGGAAGAACTCAAATCACTCCATAAAAAAGATACCTGCACATGCATGTTTATTACAACACTAGTCACAGTAGCAAAAACATGGAACCAACCATGCTGCCCATTGAAATAAGACTGGATTTTAAAAATGTGGTACATATACATGATGGAATATTACACAGCCATAAAGAAGGACAAAATTATGAACTTCACAGCAATTT
>NW_007253869.1:397168-397563 GCF_000164805.1 Carlito syrichta | reverse complement strand
CACCTCAGCCTCCCAAAGGCGCGGGATTACAGGCTGAGCCACCAAGCCCGGCTTGCACAATTTTTTATAAATAATTTTTGGGTTCTTTTGGATCCCCTCTCGTATATTTGTTTATTAATTGCGCAGATATTTATTACTTATCTTTTATGACCAAAGACTTCTACTAAGTACTTTATAACCTATAGGTTATAAAGTACTTTCATGTTATCTTATTTGAGCTTCATAATTATTCTTTGTGATGGAAAGGAAACATTGATAGGTCTTACAAATGAGATTGAGGTGACAATGTTAAATGATTTACTCAATATTTGGGCTGGGCTTGGTGGCTCAGCCTGTAATCCCACGCCTTTGGGAGGCTGAGGTGAATGGATTGCCTGAGCCCGCAGGTTCGAGAC
>NW_007253869.1:382432-397148 GCF_000164805.1 Carlito syrichta | reverse complement strand
TATACATGATGGAATATTACACAGCCATAAAGAAGGACAAAATTATGAACTTCACAGCAATTTGGATGGACTTAGAGTCTATTAATACTCTGTGATATATCATGGAAACAAAGAACTGAGTACCACATATTCTCACTCGTAAGTGGACCTTGAACAATTACCTTAATACTTAATACTATACAAAAGGTATTGGCAGTATTGGGGAAACTGCTAGGGGAGCTGGGGGACACACCTCATCAACAAGGGTACCTGCATAATGACCATTTGTATACCTAACTCTGAATTGTACCCCACTTTGTTAAAATAAAATTTAAAAAAATTTTTTAGATCATTGTTTTTTCCTGAATGGGGATAAAATTGGTAATTTTGTTTATTATTTTAAAATTTGGCAACATATGGGCATTTTTATTGTTGTTGTTACAGCTTTGGAGAGGCCAAAGATACTGATGAAACCCTCCAATGCCTAGGGCAGCCCTCCACAACAAAGAATTTTCTGGCTTCAAATGTCAGTAGCTCTGAGGTTGCAAAACTGCTATAATCTTTCTGGGGGAATATTTTATTGATTTTCTTGTTCTTGTTGTTTTCCATTAATTCTCTGAGCTTTGCTTCTCTTGTGTTAGCATAATTTTCTCCATTGGCCACCTCAGGTCTAGCTACTTGTTGAAACGACTTCAGATATCTTATATGATCTGATTGGGAAAAATTTCAACTTGGAAAAACATCCTGTTTATTCTAGGCTTTTGACCTGATTCTTTGCCTAAAACCAAATCTGCATCTCTTAATGTTTTGTTCAACTCAGGGTCTCAGCTTCTTAGAAGTGAAAGACCAGCTGCTGCTCATGTACCTTATGGATTTGAGCTACCTCATCATGGATAAAGCCTCAGGAGGGTCTCTCCAGGGACATGCTGCAGTTTTGAGACTGGTGGAGATTCGCACGGTATGAAGCATTTGGCACCTTGGAGTTTTAGGTTTCTGAATCTTGGACTCCAAGGCTATTAAGCAGTCACTCTCGTTTAAGTAGTGTTCTCAAATGTAAGTAAGGAAACCAAATGAAAAAAAGTATTTTTCTCTTCATTTGCTCTACTTTGTTCACATTTTGATGTTTTATCTGGCACATTAACATAGGGACTCTGGTGTGTGCTGATTTTGGGAATGTAATGTAATCCTATTTAACTGCCACATTGTAGGTTTTGGAAAAGCTTCGTCCCTTGGACCAAAAACTGAAGTATCAAATTGACAAACTGGTCAAGACTGCAGTGACAGGAAGCCTTAGTAAGTTCAGGGACCATTATAAAGTTGTAAGACCATTATACAGTTCCATATTTTGTAAAATCTCTTTTTTATTTCAGGTGAGAATGACCCACTTCGCTTTAAGCCTCATCCCAGCAATATGATGAGCAAGGTAAGAGGTTGCATTATCTTCCTGATATTTCCTGAGGGAGTTATACCTAAATGAACTGCATGGTGATCTGGATTTTCAGGGATTCTCTTATGACTTGATTTTCCAGCTTGTGCTTTAGAGTGCTTGCGTATGAGAGTCCCTTTTCTCCCTTTAGTTTATATTCCCACCTCCCCAGGGTACTCCAGTGTTGGATCTTCTTCCGCTTGTCTGGCTAATGCTTTCTAAGTTTGCAGACATAATGTTCCCCTTGCAGTTGAACTCTGAGGATGAGGAAGAAGATGAAGCAGAGGATGGTCAGTCTGAGGTTTCAGGGAAGAAATCTGTTAAAGGAGTATCAAAGAAGTATGTTCCACCACGTTTGGTTCCAGTACATTATGGTATGAATTGTGGCTGCTGCCTCCTTAGCATGAATGACTTCTCCTTTTCTCTGTTCTGGATAACGCTGCTGATGTTTATCATATAGATGAAACAGAAGCTGAACGGGAGAAGAAGCGTCTGGAGCAAGCCAAGAGACGGGCATTGAGCAGCTCTGTCATTCGTGAACTTAAGGAGCAGTACTCAGATGCTCCAGAGGAAATCCGTGATGCTCGGCATCCTCATATTACTCGCCAGAGTCAGGAGGACCAACACAGGTCTGAGCCCTTGTATCAGAAATTATTTCTACACTGTGGACACCTGTCCTCATGCTTTGACTTAATGGAACTAAGTTTAGTACCAAGAGATCCAATGGAGTGGAGTGAAAAACTTGAGATGAAAGTTTCTAAGAATTAAGAGTTTGAAGTACAGAATAGGACCTAGAAAAAAGTACCCCTCCCTCTACTACCTAGGCTGAAGCAGAAGCTGAATGGAGAGGAGTATATGCAATTCCACATCGTAGGGCTTTAAAATTCTGTATTTCACTGTTACAGTTCTCATTTTTGTGTAGAAGGTAATAAAGGCTGATTTTTATAATGGCATTGAGAGTGCTAGATATGTTCAGGGAAAGAAAGAAGAAAAGCAGTTGTATCTTGAATACAGACTCATCAACCTTGCCCCAGTACAGTCTCTACTGTTGATTGATTTGTCTGAATGAGCCCATTTAGGGAATCTTGTTTACAGAGCTGAAATATAAGAATTTTTTGGCATGATATTTTAAATAGTACTCTGTATGAACTATGGATTCAGCTCTATGATGAGAGAAATTTTAACTCAGAGAACATGTCATTAAGGAAGCTCAGTATGTCTTTACTTAAATACTGTGTTGATTTGCTATGAAACTTCTTAACTCTGAACAAGGGGTGAGTAAATATCCAGGTTCTGGGCTGTAACTTTCCACTTCCATGGTATGAGCCTGCTAGAAACAATGTCTTTCTCTGGCAGGATTAACTATGAAGAAAGTATGATGGTGCGTTTGAGTGTCAGTAAGCGAGAGAAAGGACGGCGAAAGCGAGCAAATGTCATGAGTTCACAGCTTCATTCCCTTACACACTTCAGTGACATCAGTGCTTTGACAGGAGGAACTGCTCTTCTTGATGAGGTGAGATTGAGATACAGTAGTAGGTCATGCTTTTAACCAAATATATGTGGGACTTATTACAGTGAGGAACTTGGGCAGGGATGCTGACACTTTGAAGAGCACTGCCATTCCTTCCCTTTTTCATCTGTCTCCAGGACCAGAATCCTATTAAGAAGAGGAAGAAGATACTTAAGAAAGGTCATAAGAAAAAAGGTTAGTGAACCTGGGACTTAGGTGATTAAGGGCAAGGTGGGGAGTATGAATTGGGACTCTCAGGATTTGCCATCCTGGGTCTCATCAACCCCTGTTGTATCTCTTACCTACTGGGCAGTAATCTCCTTAAGTGGGCTTTTATTTTTCTTCTTTCCCAAGCTGAAAATCAGCATCATTCATAAAAGGAATCTCTAGATTCTATCTCTAAGGTCCCACAGTTCCTGTTTAGGCTTCCTTAAATGGAACTATACAAGTATCACTTGAGAGAACTGTTATCCCATTGCATTTTTATTCCTACTTCTAGGAAGATACAGAGAATACTGCCTAGGAGACCCACCACTTTTGAGCCCTTTTCTCTAGATATCCTTTTTTCCTATCCCTTCAGCTTTTCTAACTGTCCTTTGCCTCATTCTTGGTTTCCCTTCCTTCCAGGTTTTCGGAGGCGGCGGTGATTATGGGTGCACATAGTTATATATATTTTTTTGTCATCATGGGATACTTCTAACTTCATTGTGTATAGATTTTTTCCCCCTTGGAATTCATTGATTGTTTGCTTACTAATAAAATTAATTTAACTTACAAATTAAAGCCCCTTTTGCACATGTATTGTATGACTGGAATTACTGGGTGTGGGGCATTTTTGGTGAATGGGTGGTTAACAGGGAAAGATGAGATGTTTTGGAATTGTGGCTGTATAAAGTTTGGCTTATATAGTTGTCTTTAATAATATATTTTCCCCAGAAACTAGAAATTGGTTATTTTACAGAAAAATATTGGGCGATAATAGCGGTATAATCAACTCTTCCAATCCATGTTGACCCAGCTTCCTGTATGATTTGGGTAATACAGTACAGATATCTGAAACACATGGATTTTACGTTTTATTAATTTATCTGGCCTGGCCACCAGGTGGCATTAGTTGTTCAGGAAACCTTTGGAGCTTGTGTAGCATGAAAAGCAAGGTAGATCCTTTCCACATCAGCAAGAATTGTTATTGTCTCTACTTCTCTGAATGTTTTTCTTTTCTTTCTAAAATAGCATGAATGTAGGGCTGATCTTTGGTCAGTTACTGAGAGTTTGTAGAGTATAGTAGAGTGAATGAGAAGGCTAGACTAAAGAGTCAGTATAGTCTTGTTTTTCGACCTCTTTGACCCTCCTTCAACTAAGGTCTTGGCTTACTAGAGTCAGTAAGGGCCAGCCCTTTACAAAGAGCTTCCAAAAGAATGCCAATAGGCAGGCAGACTAAAAATTTTTTAGCTTAGGCCTGGCACTGTGGCTCACGCCTATAATAATCCCAACACTTTGGGAGGCTGAGGTGAGAGGATTGCCTGAGCTCACGGGTCCGAGACCAGCCTGGGCGACTTGGTGCAACCTCATCTCTACAATAAATTTTTAAAAAATTAGCTGGGTGTGGTGGCTTATGCCTGTAGTTTCAGCTACTAGGAAGGCTGAGGTGGAAGGATCACCTGAGCCCAGCAAGTCGAAGCTGTGGTGACTGTCAGCATGCTACTACACTCCAGCCTGGGTGACAGAGTGAAACTACAGTTCAAAAAAAAATTTTTTTTAACTTGACAGCCAAAAGAGTGAAAATCCCACAGAAATAACCCTCAAACCCACATCAGGACAATAGTGGGAATTACATATCTGAGCTCTATCCAGAGAATGACTTCTGTTGGTGAAAGATCCTGCAGGCTTTGGATAATATAGAGCATGAAAAGAGAGATAAAAAGAGATAGAAGTTGAGTCTGGAATTGATTCAGTGGAGTTTTAAAAAAGGCTTTAGGTCTCATGAACATGGGATTTTAGTGTCTAGCATTCCTGGGCAGTGTCATGGATAGAAATAAACTTTGGATCATTATATCACTGAAACCATGTTGATTCTGAATTCATGAATTTTCCTGATTGGACTATGAGTGTGTTTTTTGGTTTTATTCATATATATGGCCTGGTCAGGCCGCAGCCTGGTAGAAGGTAGTTAGATTGGACCTATGACTGTCTTCTGCTGTGATCTTGGACAAAGCACTTAACATCTCTGGCTATTAATTTTCCTTAGCTGAAAAATGAATGTTTTAGACTGAATCTCTGAGTTCCCTGCGAGCCAGAGAGCCTAGAACTTTTGTGAATGACAGATGGGCTTAATTCTGGAACTTCTAACTTTTAGTCCGTGGTATATCTGAGGAAGACTGAAATATCCCAGGCTCTATTTCTTGAAGTTAATCAAAACCAAGAGCCACAAGAAAAGATTAAGATTCCCCCCCCCCCCGCTTTCTGAACTAACAGGATGAGTGATTTCGCTCAAAAATGCTTTAGTTAGAACCACCTTATTTGCTTTTTAGGACCACTACATTTGTTTTTAGTTTATTAAGATTTTTGGATTATGAGACCTACCAGGAGAAGAAAGCCTTCTTTTCTTTCTTTTTTTTTTTAGATTTTGCTTTGTGTTACATGCTAAGCTAAGTGCTTTATTCTTAATCCTTACAAAATTGATGATGCCTCCATTTTGCTAGTGAGGCAGCTAAGACACTTATGGTAAGCAATTTGTCCAAGGTCAAATGGCTATTAAGTTGGAGAACTAGTGCCTGGGGTTCACTAAGGAAGAAGGACTTTAGGTGTCCTGTGGCTTATGAAAATCTTCAGGTTTTTTTTTTTAAGTTTTAATTAGTTGGTAGTTTATAACCTGTAACCAATCCCCCTCCACCCCCTTATTGCCTCATTCTGTTAGAGACCTAGCCTTCAAAGATACCACAGTTTCCACCATTCTGGCCTCTTGGTATAACAGTGAACATAGCAGACAAAATCCCTGCCTATGGGGACCTTATTTTCAGTCAAGTCTTTAATTACAGGGTATCTTGTTTTCCCTAGTCTTTAGACATTATCTGGAAAAGGTTTCTAACAAAAAGTTGAATTGTTTCTGCAAATTATTTGTACCGGAGTCTTCAAACACTTTATAGTGTATTGTTTGACAGAATTTCCCATGGATTCTCAATATGTAAGACAGTCATAAATGGGATTACTTTGATTAAAGTGGAGATGAGGGGTCTTGAAGTTCCGTGTTCTTATGACCCTGTTTCCCCAAGATTCCTCAGGAGCTCCAAGAGACCTTTAGCGTTCCATAGAACATAGTTTGAGAACCACTGTTAGGGTAGTAGAGCAAAGGAACTAAGAATTAGAATGTTAGGATTTCTTTATGGCTGTTTTGTTCATTTTTCTTTTTTCCTTATTCTTACTCATAGATTAAGTTCTCTGATCATTCAAATCACATGAATGTCAGATTTCCTCAGTGCAGTGCCTACAACAGATCATTTCTAGTGCTCACTAAGTAATGTTTGTCATTAGTGCACTCGAGCACCTGTTCAGTTTTATCATGTGGATGGTAAAAGAGTCTTGGCTTTATTCTGTACACGTAGACCAAGGCCTGCTTTTGCCTCAACAGCTTTGTTTTGTTAGGATTTTATAAAGGCTTGGGAAGGTTTTTTAGTGTTCACAACAGTCTTCATAAATACCTTATTAGAAAAAAAATGCTTTGTTCATGAGGAAGGGATGACCTGATTACAGTATGTTAGTTTTCAGCACCACGGAGAGCTCAAGCTCTCATTCCGTGTCTTGGGTTGGTAGCTAAACGGATCCATAAAGCTGCATGATACAGACCTTCCCTTTTCCACAGCCCAGTTTATTTGTCCAGTATCTAGTTCTGATGGGTACAGATTGGGTGAGAGTCAAACACATTCCTAAGTGTTTCCCATCCTCCCTGGAATCCTTTAGGTCTATAAACCCCAGACTCATGCCAAGGATTTGGCCAACTAGATAGAGGCATATGAGTGGAATCCTGCCTTCTCCACTAGTAACATCGTGCATATTATGATGCATGAGGTTTTTACCAGCCCTTGAGGAAAACTCTGTCCCCTACTCTTCTTTGCTTAGAGACCCTTGAGGAGACTTAAGGTTGCGTTTTCATTCCTTGGGCCTCTTTTTCTGCATCTGCATGGGGAAAGGCATCATTGCTCTGGCTCTGTGCCCAGTCTTGCTTTTGTATTTCTTTGATCTCATTGTTCAGAGGGTCTCAGAGAAGCCCCAAGAGCCATGCCTTTGCATGTTTAAGCTATTGATGCTTTTGAAATAACAGAGTGTTGCTGTGTAAGAAGTGTATTAAAGGTCTATCTTGAACAAATCTGGGTCAATAGGTGGCAGCAGTCACTGAGTCCTGGGGCCCTGACACCCCCTAAACAAGCACATTTGATGGCCATTATATTTAAAGAAGGATGTGAGAAAGGAGGTCACATTGAGATACAAAAATGGGGAGAAAAGCAATCCCTTTGGGTGGAATCCAGGAAAGGCTGAAATGTGCTGGATTACTTCTGTGAGAATGTTGTATAGGGGAACATTGCTGTCAGCTGGTGAAGGGCACTGGTAGGAAAGATCAGGGTCTCAGGGTTGGGGGAACAGACCTAAGATGTAGATACTCAGGCTTCTTCGAGCTAGAGTAAGCTGTGTTAAATGAGGACCAATGCTGACAGCACAGAGCAGGGTTGGAGGGAGTAGAGAGAGAGGTGGGGGAAGGAGGGGGCAGAACTGTGTGAAGGGACCATGGAAAGGGTGGGCTGTGAAGGAGAGGACTGCGGTTAGAGGGGGAGGGGAGGCTGCTGTAATACCGAGCCTATCTAATGGGGGATGGGAGGGGGAGGTGTTGGTCTGTGCTGCAGCTGCATTGGCTCCCCTCCCCCACACTTCCCAAGGAACTAGAGCAGTGCTGGCAAATCTGTCTTCATGTATTTATTATTATTAAAAATGTGACGGATCCTTCCTCCCTGGAAGCACAACAAATACTAGTGATCACATTTCCCTCTCCCCTCCCTCTGCAGAGCTTTTGCATTCTCTCTTTCATTCTCTCCACCCTGTCCTCTCCTACTTGGTCTGTTTGCTGGGGGGACCCTTCCTTTCCTTCTCGGAGCTTGGTGGCTCCCTGGGGGTTTTTAATGGTGGTTGGGAGTTTTTAGGCAATGCTGGGAGGAAGCAGCTGAGTGAGGGGCATTCATTGCCCCAGGGAGGGAGCTGTGCTCTCCTACATCCAGTGAGAAAAGGAAATCACTTGGAAATAATAATCAAAATCCTTTTTCCAGCTAATGAAAGGAGAAGCAGGCACTCACATTCCTTTCAGTACCTAGTGATCCTCCCTTTTCATACCCTTTTCTTTTCTACTGCCTGAATTCTAAGGGGGAAACCCCCTTGCAATGGAAAAAGCCAGGAGTTCTCTGTCTTTCCTCCCTTACCTTATTAAGTCCCTCTCTTCCCAGGAGAGCCATATACAATTTATTCTTCTAGCCTGTGTGTTGTGTAACTGAGAGGTTTGAAGGGCAGAAGCCATGGCTTCTCCCTCCCCACCTGCACCCCCTGACGCCCATGCAAAGGCAGGGGTCCTCTTTTGTTGCTGTCTGTAACTCTTCACCATGCCTATAGGTGGTGCTGCTGTTACTCTGCAGGCAGGGCCCTCCTCCCCAACATCGTTCCTTCCCACCCCGCCACCCCCCCTTCCCTAGCCCTCTACTGCCTGATTGTTATTCCACCAACGTCTCCTCTACTGTTCCTTTCCTCAAATTAATTTTGTGCCCCCCCCACAGTGCCATCTTCTTCCCCTCCCCCAGCTCCAGCTTTCTTGCTTTCTTCCTCTTTCTCTCTGCAGGATCTCCATCTCACTCTCCTCTCTGAAATCTACACTCTCTACACTCTTCCTTTCCCCCTTTTTCTTTATTTCTTCTACCTTTGGCATCTTGCAGATGACTTTCCAATGAAAGGGGTCGTAGACGAGAGTGGTTTAGAAGAGGATGGGGTGAGGAGAACTGAGGAGTCAGTATTGAAGACTAGTATGAAGAATGACAAGGCTCTGGAAGGGAAGCAGATGGAGATGGGGGAAAGAAAATAGTCTTTGCTGTCCACATCTATTCAGTTCCTGGGTTTGGATAGTGAGAGTTCAACTGGCATGGAACTCTCCTGTGTTAGTTGAGTCTACAGAATTGGTTCCACATGCTGGGGAAAGGAAGCTAGAGAATAGCAAGAATTCAGGTAATGGGGACTTCATCCAAAAACTTTTGGGTTAGATTGCTAAGGATACCTGTACTCTTGTTATCCTATATTTTGAAGCCTGGAGGAGATGTCCTGTATTGATCTTGGGTGTCCTCAGAAGGTTCTTGCCAGGGCAGCTGTGACACCTATGTGACGGGCACCCTGATTCTTTCAGTGCTGAGCCTAGTTCTGGCTACAGGACCTCAGCACTCTTGTAACCTTCCTTCCTCTTTTTGTCACTCCAGGCCTTTTCTTTATCTCAGTTGAATCTACATGGTTGCCCCACTCAGCTCGCAGCTCTCTTTATTGTTTTGCCTTTCCAGAATATAGCCCAAACTCTTCAGACTATTATCCCAGCTCTTGCCTCACCTTGCTTCTTAACTTTATTTGGAAACCTCTTATTGTGAGACCAGTATCCCAGAACCAGTTAATTCAGCAGTGTTATTGGTTATAAAGTTATCCAGTTTCTAGGACGGCTAATTTTCATTTTAGTGGATTATTCTTTATGAATTAATAGCATCCTAGTATTTCCCTGGATAGTTGTGCTGAATTTTTGCTTAGTGTATGTCTTAGGAATACTCCATAATAGTGACAGTATGGCCTCTTTCCTTGATTCCCTGAAAGGAGGAGACATTAGCTTAAATGGCAGTCCCAGAATGACTGGCTTCCATTTCCTCAGCCTGTGGCAGTCAAAGCTGACTTCTGGACTATGGAGAGAGGCAGTGTTTATCAAAGCCATAGTGAAAAGCAGAGATTGGAATACTACTCCCCCCCCTTGCTAACCGAGCCGTGGAGGTACCTATGGAGACCCTGTCTGTCTTGCCTACCTTTCCTGCCTCTCTAAGGTGTTATATTGGTGGAGGCTAGTGGTGCCTTTCCTCAGCTGATTTTCCTACTGTCCTTCTTAGAGACTGTTCTTGTTCTATTCAGGCAACTCTAGTTAGGGTTACGGTCTCATGTAATGTAGATAGTGATCTCTGTGTAGGTCCCTATTTTGTAAGCAAGGCCTGGTAAATATTTGTTGCAGTGACTAGTAGAGACTTTCCAGCTTTTGTGTCTTCTGAAAGAACAATAAATTAAATTATAACTATTTCTTCTCTAAGTAGTTATGGAGCTGTAGCTAAAATTGTTTGATTTTTTATTTCTTCCACTTATAGGCCCTATAGGAGGAAGTGGTTTGTCCAAGAACATACAAATAAATCATTAGCAGAGTTGGCATTAGAACCTATATTCTCTGGCATTTAGGTCTGACTTTTCCTTTACTACTCCTTGGAAACTAATGTCCCCACTTCATCCCCAGAGTCATTAACAGCCTTAAAGGCAGCAGCATGGCCAGGTTTTGTGTCCGAGCTGGACTTGGTTGGCCTGCTGAGGGAGAGCACCAGCAGCAAGAGAGCCGGGGGGTGTTGGTCTGGCCAGCTGAGGGGCCTGACTTGCCATGAACAGGCTAGCATACCTACAGGCCTTACACAAGCCAGCCTACCGGAGGGTTCCTCAAGAGTGCCAAGGCAGGAAAGGAATTCCCATTCTAGATTTAATTTGACCTTATTGCTGACTAGGATACCTCTACTCCTAAGCCTTCTTCCCCTTCAGAAGTGCCTTGGGTCTGGATGGCGCTTCGTGGTGGATGCTGGAACTCTGGAGTGTCTGTTCTCTTTTTACTACTCATTTGCAGCAAACTTTTTAGTCCCAGGATCACTTAAATAACAAAAGGTTATATGGTTCATGTCTTCCTCCCCACTAGCGGCTGATAACACTAAGTCTTATTTCCCTCTAGTGTAAAACCATCATTGTGGCTATCTTAATAAATTTTCTTGTAATTTTATTGTTAATTACAACCTAGAATAGAAAACAGGCTTAGAAAGGATTCCTGTGTTTCCACTTTGACTGAGCTTATAGCAACGTACCCTGAGAACTGCTTTGTTTCATCTACCAGCCTTGGGTTTAGCCCCACGGGTGGGCTCTGGAGAATAGAAAGCCCCTGAATTTCTACTTCCTCTATCCCAATTTTGATTCACTCGCTGCTGGCTCTTGTAGGAAGCCCTAGGTGGTAAAGAGATCAAATCAGAATTCCTAGCCAGGAAAACCCTGTCTCTTAGTTACAGTGACCCTTCTCTGTCACTACATTCAACACTGTGGCAGTTAACACCAGAAAATCTTCATCTGGCTTCACACCCTCTTTCTCAGTTTCCTTCAGTCAAGTTTTATGTAATCTGTCACTGATGGCAGACTTCCTTCCTACCCTCCTTAGGTAGTTCCTCCTAAGGCTTTAAACCCCAGAGCTTCCTAGATCCAGCCTCCCACCAAAGGGGTGCTTTCTGAGACTAAGCTTTTTCTCACCTTCTCATCCCTTATATCCTCAGTGGGTATATATTCCCATAATAATGGGTGTATATCCCCTCAGAGCATCAAATGATACCTCTAGAGAACCAGCTGGGTGCTGCTGAAAATCGCATTCCTCACCCATCTCCCAGCTGGAGCTCCTGGAATCAGTCATTCTAGCCTCCTTTTCTGTTCATTTGGACGCTTTTCTCCATTGCCTTTGATAGATTCCTGGCTTGGCAGAAATATCCAGTATCTAGGAAGATCCTGCGGGATAGCTTCCCTGTCTCCGGTAGCTTGGTTGACCCTCGGAAGGATTTGCTCCTGCCCTGTGCCTGCAGTGCTGCCATTCCCCTCTGCCTGGCCTAGGCTGGGCGGGATCAGTGTGTGGAGTCCTCTGCACAGACATTCCATCCCTCTTTATGCATCTTGGCAAACAAAGCATGACTCAGCCCCTGACTTCCTTGTTTTCCTTCTCCTCCATTATTTTTTTCTTCTTTGCCTTCCCCCACTTTTCCCTTTTATGTGCACCCTTCATTTTTCTTCCTTTAAATTTCCTTCTTGTCCAGTTTGCTCCCCGTTGCCCATGCGTGCCTACTCCCTGCCCACCATCCCATCTTTCATTTTCAGTAGCTATCTTCCTCATCGCCTGCTCATGCTGGGGAAGCAGCAGAGTGGGCCCCTGGTTGCCAGAATAAGCTATCCCTTTTTCTTCAGAAGATCAGTGGCTATGTTTTTCCATCTTGTCTTCAGTGGTCCTTAGGAGCCAGGGATCCCCAAGATGCTGACTGTCTCTTAGGATGAGCAAGCTCTCCTCTTCTTCCAGTGTTGAAGAGGAGAGGAGTTATTTGGTTCGGATGCCCCATTCTTTGCCTTCTGAATGTGGGTCTGTCCATGTCTCTCTCTCCTTTTCTCTTGTTTTCTCCCTCTGTCTTTCTCTCCCCAGCACAAGCAGCGGCAGGACTGAATGAGTCTGTCTAGAGACTCTGCCAGCCTATGCCCCTCACTTTTGCCCCTCCCCCCTCGCTGTGCGTGCATGGGGGGGAGAGCTTGGAGGGTGGTGGCATGATGCCAGCCAACCCAGAACCATCTGCGGTGCCTTCTGCACTGAAGCGGGCTTTGTCTGTCCCGCCCTCCTCCTCTCCCACTCTTCCTCTCTCATTTTTAATTAGCTGCTGAATTAATTAAATCCCACAAGCTAATTAACATTCCTACAGGGAAGAATGCCAGGTCAGAGAAATGGGGGGTAGTAAAGCAAGAGTTCTGCCCATATAGGAGAGGAGATTTAGGGAAAAGAAATAAAGGGTTGATGAGGAAAGAACAATCTAAGAGTGGAAAGAAACCTGAGAAAGGTATGACGAGGCAGAAAGGGGAAATTATGGAATCTATTAAAAAGGAAAATAATTAGAATTATTAGCACTGGAAAAATGAAAGTATCTTGAAACCTCTAAAGGTTAGGGGGTAGAGCTGTGAGTCTCAAATGTTAGCATGCATGAATAACCTGAGAAATAATGACACAGAGGATGCTAATTTGCTGTCTTAAATGTCTTCTAAAGAAATAAATTTCAATTTAAATAGGAATACGTTAGGTTAGAAATGAAGGAGAACTTCCTTGTTGCAAGGCAGTGGACGCTCTACTTGAAGAGGTAAATTCTTATCTGCTCAGAATAGCTAAAGTTTGCCAAAGCCAGGGGAGGTGATTCACTTTGAAATTTTTTCTAGATAGACAAATACTAATCCTGTAGGGTGTACTGTGTCCTGGAGAAGCAAGAAAATCCAGTATGGGAGAATTCGGGATTCAATCTTAGTTCTCTTTCCTCATTGTATCCTGGATGAACTTTACTTTCTGTGGTCCTATCAGCTTTTTAGGGTTGAAACTTCTCTTAGACCATTGCTTCCCTGTCCAGTTACTTCATAAAATGACTGTCTGATAGCTAGCATGGCTTTCGTCCTTGACTGAGGGGTGGAGAGACAGGAGAATGAGTGGAGCTCTATATGGGGCCAGAAGGGGGGGGATGGGGATGTGAATCAACAAGGGTATGGCTGGCAGAGAGGACTCCATTAAGTCCCTGCTGTGGCCCAGCTAGAAGAAAGTAGGAATGGCCTGCTTTTCATTGAATTTCTCTTCTGAAAAGTAAACTATATTCAGTACAGATATAACCTCTCCTGCCTGGTCCCCCCACCACCAAGAACTAAAGTTTGGGAGGTGTCTAGCAGGGTAGCAGAGCCTCTTGATGGCCTCTAACTCAACTTTTTTCAGTCTGAAATGCACCAATGGCAAATACTTACATATTCCCCTAATCACCATTCACTTAGTTAAATGGAATTCCCACCATCATTCCCGCTATAATCATTAATTTACTCAAAAATATTTGCATGGTAATTATTTATTAAGTACCTACTATCTGCTAAGCACATTAGACATTAGAATTAGAAACAAAAATAAGAAATGAGATAGAACTACTCTATCTGAGGGTTCATATTCCAGTTCAGATATACACAACAAAGCACAGTGACTCACTGTGTGTGTACATATGCACTTGGATGTGAACTCCTATAGCACTGGTTGCCTGCACTTCTTTTTTATTATCTTATATGGTTACACGTTCTTACATGTATGTGTCTTATCTGTCAAAAGGTACCTCTGTGGTGGCAGAAACCCAGGTCTTTAGAGTGAGGTACAAATAGCAGTAGCCTAAAACTTTATACATTAGCAGCTATTCAATAAACTTGTTGATTACGTAGAACCATATGTGGTAAATATTTGTCCTCTGAAGGAGCTCTCATTATTTAAAAGTTGCAGAAAGCATGATGGTAAGTAAGATGTAATTATGTGGCAAGATATGTAACTAAACAGGATAATATTGCTTAGGCTCTTAAATGGGAGCTAAATATTGCTTAGGCTCTTAAATGCCAGCTCCTAGAGAGGGGCAAGCCTGAAGAGAGGTTGTGGAGAGTGTGGAAAAAGGGCATAGGCCTGTGTTTATATATGCTGTATTTCCTTTCGCTTTTTCAGAGATATTTCCCACCATCTTCCCCACTCTAAAATTATGATTAGATAGTTTATGCACATTTATATCATTTGCTCACTTAACATTGTGCTGTATTTTTCTATGCTGTTTTTTGTTGTTGTTGTTGTTGTTGTTGAGTTGGAGTCTCACTCTGTCACCCAGACTGGAGTGCAGTGGCCGCTCCCGGCCACGCATCCTCTACCTGCTGGACTCCGG
>NW_007253869.1:367597-382001 GCF_000164805.1 Carlito syrichta | reverse complement strand
GGAGCGGCCACTGCACTCCCGTCTGGGTGACAGATTGAGACTCCAACCAAAAAAAAAAAAAAAAAAAAAATCAGATTGGGCTAGGTGCGGTGGCTCAAGCTTGTGACCCAGTTACTTTAGGAGGCCGAGGTGAGTGAATTGCCTGAGCTCACAGGTTCGAGACCAGCCTGGGCAACTTGGTGAGACCTTACCTCTACAATAAATCAAAAAATTAGCCAGGCGTGGTAGCATGTGCCTGTAGTTCCGGCTACTTGGAAGAGTGAAGCGGAAGGATCGTCTGAGCCCAGCAGGTCAACAGTGGAGTGGCTGTGAGCATGCCACTGTACTCCAGCCTGGGGGACAGAGTGAGACTCTAACGGAAAAAAGAAAAAAATCAGATTGTGTAGTAGTACATGCCTAAAATCCTTGCTACTCGGGAGGCTAAGGTGGGAGGATTCCTTGAGCCCACGGGTTCGAGGCTTTAGTGAGCTTGGGTGACAGAGTGAGACCTTGTCTCAAAACCAAAACAACAGCAATTAAAAAAAGATTAAAAACAAACTTAATGAACATGCAATATTCCATCATGAATATTCCATGATTTGTAAAATCATTTCTTACTTGTTAGACACTTAGAATATGGTTAGGTTTTTTGTTGTTGTTTGGTTAGATTTGTTTTTCCTCCTTCTGTGAGGGACACTCACATCTTTATACCTTTGCAGTCTTTATATCTTTGCAGTTTTCTGAGTGAAATATTTGGAGCAAAGCATAAGGCCCTCTGTTCTGGTCTAAGATTGATTACATTAGATTCACCTGGGAAAGTATTATTATTATTATTATTATTAATTAATTTATTTATTTTTGAGTTGGAGTCTCACTCCGTCGTCCAGAGTGGAGTGCAGTGGCCGCTCCCGGCCACCGCAGCCTCAACCTGCTGGGCTCCAGTGATCCTGCCGCCTCAGCCTTCCAAGTAGCTGGAACTACAGGCGTGCACTACCACACCCGGCTAATTTTTGATTTATTGTAGAGATGAGGTCTCACCAAGTTGCCCAGGCAGGTCTTGAACCCGTGGGCTCCACTCACCTTGGCTTCCCAAAATGCTGGGATTACAGTGAGCCACCGAGCCCGGCCGGAAAGTATTATTACTTAATTTTTTTTTTTTTTTTTTTTGAGTTGGAGTCTCATTCAATCACCTAGACTGGAGTGCAGTGGCCACTCCTGGCCACTGCAGCCTGGACCTGCTGGGCTCCAGTGATCCTTCTGCCTCAGCCTTCCAAGTAGCTGGAACTACAGGCGCGTACTACCACACCTGGCTAATTTTTTTTTGATTTATTTTAGAGATGAGGTCTCGCCAAGTTGTCCAGGCGGGTCTTGAACCCGTGGGCTCAGGCAATTCACTCACCTCGGCCTCCCAAAGTGCAGGATTACAGGCTGAACCACCGAGCCCGGCCTACTTAATTTTTAAAGGATTTGTTTTTAATAGCTCAAAAATATGAATACTTCAAAAGGGAGTACAATGAAATTTCCTTCCACTTTTGTCCCTTATTTCCCCACCAAAGAGGTGTTCTGTGTATATATGAGCTCATGTGTAGATACAGATGATCTGTTTAAAAAAAAAAAAAAAAGAGGTCATTTGATCCCACCTCCTAGAAATTCTAATCCAATCTGAAGTGGAGCCTTGGAATATCCACCCCTGCCCCCAAAAGCTTTCTAGCTAATTCTACTGTGCAGCCACATTTGGGAGCCACTAGGTTAGATGAACTCTTGGGATCCTTTCCAGCTCTAAAATTTAATGACTAAAACTCACAGAATTAGTAATTTAAAAAAGACTAATGATTAATATAAAGTCTAAATCATAATTAAATGTCATAAAGATTCTCTTTGAAATCATCTCAGAGATCTGATTTTTTGATACTAAATTTATTATTAATAATATGAATAATGGTACTGTTTATTGAGTGCTTATTTGTGGTGAGCTCTGTGGAAAGTGTTTTGTATATTCTCACTTAAACCTCATGGCACTCCATGGGCCTGCTAGGTAATTCTTAAACCAAGGCTTTGGAAAGATTAAGCCCCTTGCCAGAGGTCACATGACCAGTAAGTGGCCTGATCCGAACTCATGCCTCTTCCTTTAGGCTGATGTTCATTTTCCCCCTTCTCCTGCCCCAACTGTGGGATTAATAATATAGATAAGGGAAGACCTCTTTGATCCTCACTCCTTGAATTCTTATAACCACTGTTATCAAATTGGTGTGTATATTTCTAGAACCTTTTCTGTGCATTTAGTATATATAGGAATACTATATGGTTTTGTGTTTTATAGTTGTTATTTTATTTTTACATACGTGGGAGCACACTATACAGAGGTTTATACTATGCTTGCTTTTTTCTCTGAATAATATACCTTGAAAATCTTCCAACGTTTCTACCTAAAGATCTAATGTTCTTCAAAAGAACTAATGGCTATAGTTCATGTAACTATTTTCCTAATGACGGGAATTATTATAAACAATGCTATTATATAAGAAGGTTGAATTATTTCTCTAATAAATGCTTAGAAGTAGCATTGCTGGAGAGAAGTTTCAAATGTTAATGGAGATGGAAGTTACCCTCCAAAAAGGCTAAAACAGTTTATACTTCCACAAGTAATGTATGAGAATACCATTTCCCTTGCCAGCATGGGACAAACCATGACTCCTCACCAGAATTTGCTTTATGTTAATTGCTTCTGCTGGATGGTCTCTTGCAGAAAAAGCCAAATATTGACAGATCTCTTTTGATTAAACTCTAGGGTAACTTCTCCCCTATTATTTCTGACCTCTGTCTGGGCCTACTCTCTGAGATACATAGCCTTTTTTTTTTGTAAGGAGTCTAAGTGTCTAAATTCTGTGTCTTTTCTGGAACATCCTTGTGCCTGTCTGCATTTCCCTTTCTTAGTTGCTGTTATGCCTGGAATGGTTTTGGTATAACATTGCTTAGGTCAGAATGACTTCTTTCAATTACTTAATGGCACAGGGGGAGGGAGGCGAGTTGAAGAATTACATAATGCTTCGTTTTAACAAATTGCTTGTTCTCTAATTTAGTAGTTTGGTAGCTATTATTTTGCCCTATCTGTTTAGAATGTATGAGTCAGAACCGGGCTCAGTGGCTCAGCCTGTAATCCCGCGCTTTGGGAGGCTGAGGTGAGTGGATTGCCTGAGCCCGCGGGTTAGAGACCCGCCTGGGCAACTTGGTGAGACCTCATCTCTACAGTAAATCCAAAAAATTAGCCAGGTGTGGTAGTGCGCACCTGTAGTTCCAGCTGCTTGGAAAGCTGAGGCAGAGGGATCGCTGGAGCCCCAGCAGGTCGAGGCTGTGGTGACGACAAAGTGAGACTCCAACTAAAAAAAAAAAAAAAAAAAAGAAATTCCAGAGCATTGGCATTGAAGGGAGTTTGGAGGTCATTTACAATAGCGTATGGCTTAATGGATTTTGGGCTCTGAAAAAACTGACCTTGAAATTCAGCCATGTCCCAACTGCATAGCTTTTGGCAAGACCCCTCTGAGCCTGTTTTTTCATTTGCAAAATGACAATGACAATTACTTCATAGGATTTTTATGAGGAATAGAGATAAGTATAAAGCATTTTTCAAACTGCCTAGCATGTAGAAGGTACTCAGTACATGTGGTTATCATATATGCCAGGACCCTCATTTGGCTGAGGAAACTGGCCCAGGGAAGTGAAGTATGGCCAGCCTGAGGTCACAGATCTTGTGAGTAGCCGAGGTAGGCCAGAGATCTAGATATCTTGACTTTTAGTCTGATTTTCTTTTATACCACAGTGCAGTCTTTTTTTTTTCCCATTTATTCTTTATTTTTGAAAAGAAAAAAAGCAAAAAAGAGTGCCGCCATCACCACTATCACCACCATCCCTGCCTCAAAATGCGCGCGCGCGCACACACACGCACACACACACGCGCGCACACACACACACACACACACACACACACACACACACACACACACACACCCCCCACCCCCTCTACCCTTTCCTTTCTCTGTGTATAGGGGGACAATTGGGACAGGACCCCTACAGAGGTATAGATAGAAGGAAGTATTCAGTTGAAGAGACTTAATTGACCAGTCTATCAGAACATCTTGCCAGGCTGGCAGTAAACCAGTGATCTCAGGTCCAGCTCTGGACCTAAGATCAGTAAGCAGTAAGGATAAGCAGTAAGGAATAAGCAGTAAGCCGTGAGGAATATACTTTGAGCTTCTTCACTCCCCTCCCCCTTATTTCCTATCATACTCACAGGCTCTGGTTGGCTGGGACTTCCAAGTAGATGAAGCTGATTTGAGCCAGTATCCTATTGGCCATCTTTGTTTCCTCTGAACCAAGAGCTGCTGAGAGAGGAAAATAACTGCTTGGCCTTTGGGATTTTTTTTCTACAATCTACAGAAGGAAGAAGGGAGGAGGAGGTGAAACTGGAAGGTTCAAGGCTGAGAGTCTTGCCTCAGCAAAAGTATGAAAGTGTCTCTGGGAATCCTTGGCTCCTCTGTTGCTAAGTTCTGTGCAGAGATTGTCCTGGATGGATTAAGTTGGCAACCCTCACTCTCTTTTTAGAGCTAACTTCAGGGGACTATCTTATCCTGTGCTAATCACCATGGCTTCCAGATTCCTTTTCACTGTGGTGCCCTGAGCTTTGGACCTTTTCCTGCCTTTCTTGATCATATTTTATCATTTCCTACTCCCATTTCCAAAAGGCCTTATTTTCTGTAAAGTGACAGTGAATAAATGACATCTCCTAATCACTGCTAATGATTTGATTGCTCACGATGTCCTTCCCAGGTGGCATAATGCCTTCATGTAGGTAAGAGTAGCACATCTGTCTGTAGAAGGCTTCACAGGAATGATTCTAGACATGGGTAATTTGGGCAGCATGGTATCTGCAGCAGGTAGCATTTGCTAGGCATGCACTTTCTTTCTGAGCACTGCTTTTTGTATTAGGCACTATGCTAGGTGCTGGGCTAAGACAAGAAGAACCCTCACAGAAGAGTTCACAATTTAGGAGGGAGTTGAGACTGTTCAAATAGTCATTTCAGTATAGGGTGTGCTCTGGAGTGGACCATTTGCATAAGGTACTATGTAAGATCAACTGAATGGATCCAATAAACATGTCAGATGGATCTGGGGGCCTCAGTCCTGGGTTGTGTGGTAATAGTGGGGGGTTGCTCTCACGGCCATTGCCTTGCTAAGCTATGGTTTGGCCAGTGCTCTATGAGTTCTGGCCTGGTCATGTTTCCTGGCTTTGGTCCCTTCCCCTACCTTGGGGAGGTGAATCTCCTCTTTCTCTCTCTATCTTTCTAATTTAGTTTTTAAATAAACTATATTTTCTAACCTGAAACAATATAGTGGGGAGCCTTCACTGTAGCTGTCTGCAGACTCATTCATAAGGAAACCTGGTACTATGGTAGAGGTACTTCCCTCTCTTGAGGAGTTATTGGAATGGAAACCTTGCTAGCATTGTTGGACCATACCTGGGGTATGGAGATTCTTCACATGTTTTCATTCAGTCTGTTATGGTGAAGTGCCAGGAACCCTCACTGGGGAATAATAAGACTTCAGTTCAAGTCCCAGTTCTCTTTGCTGGACCAGTTAACCCATAACTTTATTGAGCACCTCCCATGTGCAAGGAGGATATGAAAATTGGGCATATGGAAACCCTTTCCTGTCCACCAAGAGCCCATAGTCAAGGTTCAGGGCTAAGCTTTCAGAGGCTATAAAAGAGGAAGAATAAGCTACTTAATTACTGTGAAAACAATAGCGGGAATTGAGATATTTATAATTACATCTCTCTCTCTCTTTTTTTTTTTTTTTGAATTGGAGTCTCACTCTGTCGCCCAGACTGGAGTGCAGTGGTCGCTCCCGGCCACTGCAGCCTCGACCTGCTGGGCTCCGGCAATCCTTCCACCTCAGCCTTCCAAGTAGCCAGAATTACAGATGTGCGCTACCATGCCTGGTTAATTTTTTTGTGTGATTTATTGTAGAGATGAGGTCTCGCCAAGTTGCCCAGATGGGTCTCGAACCCGCGGGCTCAGGCAATCCACTCACCTCGGCCTCCCAAAGCGCGTGATTACAGGCTGAGCCACCGAGCCCGGCCTCTCTTTAAAAAAAAAAAAAAGAAAAAGGTACTCTTATAGCTCTTTGCTTGGGACTAGGTACTTAGCAAAGCCCTTGATGAGTGTTATTTGATTAACTGAGATTTGCCAGTGAAAGATAAGCCATTTCTGAAGGTGCTGGTGAAATACTGCATCACTTGACAAAATAAAACTCCCTTAGCTCTTAAAATTTTATATAGTGCTTTAAGATCCTCAGAGGAAGATGTTGAACTAAATGCAGAATGCCATCATTAATGTGGTTCATGCTGTTGGAAAACCCTTGTCCCCTTATGAGATGCGAGCTGCTTATGGCTTCAGTCCAGGCTAGGTGGTGTAGTGAAGACCATGAGTCAGAAGACCTGGACCCTAATCTCACTTATGCTACTTACCAACAAGGTAAATTTGGGGGGGGGGGGGGGGTCAACCTGTCTTTCAGTTGCCTTGTTTATAAAGAGAAAGTAAGCCAGGCTCAGTGGCTCAGCCTGTAATCCCACGCCTTTGGGAGGCTGAGGTGAGTGGATTGCCTGAGCCCGCAGGTTCGAGACCCGCCTGGGCAACTTGGGAGACCTCATCTCTACAATAAATCAAAATCAGCCGGGCGTGGTAGCGCGCGCCTGTAGTTCCAGCTATTTAGAAGGTTGAGGCGGAAGGATTGCTGGAGCCCAGCAGGTCGAGGCTGCGGTGGCCAGGAGCAGCCACTGCACTCCAGTCTGGGTGACAGAGTGAGACTCCAACTCAAAAAAAACCAAAAAACAAAAAACAAAATAAAGAGAAAGTAATATCCACCCTGCACTGATATATAGAACAGGACATTTCCAAAGCAAAGCTTCAAGTAAAATGTGCTGTCATCCACAAAAATACCTTCCTCAGAGGCATTCTGTCCCCTGCCTTTTGGTAGATCCTAAAATATTCCTGCTTTGCAGATGAACTAACCGAGGCCTCCAAAGGTTGTGTTTTGACCTCATCTTGTCTGTGTTTCAGAGAAAGATCTTTAATCTTTACTGAAATGTCTCCTTTTCTGTAACTACCCTACGTAAAATAGCCCCTCATCTCTCCCTCTGTACACACCTTTATCCCCTTCCCTCCTTTATTTTTCTCTGTAGCATTTTGACCACCTAACATACAATATATACTTAGAGATGGCTTACCGACTGAACATTGCCTTATGGTATATTTTCTGCTGGCATTTTAGAAGCAGAGGAATGAAGTAACTGGAGTGAGCCCTGGACATTGTACATCTTGGCTTAGTCTTCTGGCTAGAAGGGATTCTGCCAAGTGAAAGAATCTTGGATGTCTGTTTAGCTGGGTTCAGCTTCTAGGTCAAGGACAGAGCTAGTTGTAAATATTTGGAAGAAGAGATCTGGGAAATAGGACTCTTGAGTTCTTTTGCTCTTGTTCATGGCCACAGGCTCTGTCGTGTTGGGAAGACAGAGGGTTCCGAGGGCTCAGGTTTTCTAGACTGAATTCTCTATAGATTGTTCAGCTATTAATAAGGTTACCATACTACAAAGTCAGATTTACACAAAATGTGATGACTAAAGAAAAAGGGATTACATGTAAAAAAAAAAAAAAAAAAGGTTTGGGACATTATTATACTATAAATCCTGAACTAAGATGTCAGCTCTGCATTCCAGTCTTGGCTTTGCAGCTCATTTTCTGTGTGACCTTTGGTAAGGCACCTAACTTCTCTGAAGCTGGATTTCACCATTTCTTTCTAGGTTGAGATATCTCTAGCTTGATCATATAAGAACATAGGTTTAAAAGTTTTTTAAGCTTATAAAGGAAGGAAGGAAATGAATATGTATTACTATTTATTGAATGACTTTTAAGCATCAAGTATAGTGTAAGGTGTTTTCATCAGGAAATTTAACTCATTTAATCTTTACAACCACTGTACCATTTTACAACCATTTTACAGATGAGGGAACTGAGGCCAAGGAGGGTTTGTCCTCGGAGATGAAAAAACTTTTCCAGGGTTTTGTGTCTGTTGCTTGAGCTCCTTCATCAGATGTGGGTCTTTGTCCTCAGGAAACTTTCAGGTGATGCTTTCCAACTGTCCTCTTGGAGCACTGCTGCCTGTCTTGGCATGTTTCTCTGCCGAGCTTCAGCATGAATAGTAAATTGTTTTTTTCATTCATTGGTATTAAAATGGGAATCATCAAACACAGCAATCCTAAATAGGATCCTGTGACAATAGCCTTGATGGGACAGAGATCAGGATGGTCACGAGATCCTTGACTTTGCCCAAACCCAGTGGACCTCAGCATTTGACCTATCAAACTCTTCCTGAAACTCTTCTTTCTGCCTTGGCTTCTGTGATGTACACTCCCATTTGTCTTTGTGTCTCTCTGTTTCTCCTTGGTTTCTTTTGGCTTCAGAGTCTTCTCCCACCCCCTAGATATATCTCAGGAGTCTGTCCTCTTCTTTGTTTCTCACTTGGCATTTTCTTACTGGTTGATGTCATTCACTCCCAGTTTTAACTATGTCAATTTCCTAATAATTCTGAAGTGTCTGTCTTCAGCCCAGAATTATTCCTTTAGCTTCTAACTCCTATATTTGTCTGTTGGATGGGTACTTCCCCATGGATGATCTAAGCAAATTTTATTATTTCCCCATCAAACCTACTTCTTTTAGTAATTTTCCCAGTTGGTGATTTCACTATCTTCCTGATCACCCAAGCACAGAACCTGAGATTGATCATTCTGGCTATTTTTCTTCTGCTCATCCCTATATATCATCAGTTAAAGAAAGCTGATATTACTTCCTATTACCTATCTATCACCACTGTTTTTGTTTAGTTCCTAATTATCTCTAACCTCAACCAACTACTGCCTCCTCTTACCCCTGCCTCTGTTATTGTTCCTATACAAATCTGCCCTCCAATTAGCCACTAAGGTAATCTGTCTGAAGTAAAAATCTTACCGTAACTCCCTGGTTTAACATCCATCTGTTGCTCTTAATAGCTTTCAGCATAACATTTACATTTCTTCATGTGGCATACACATAAAGCCCTTTCTAACCTGTCTTCTGCATATCTTTGCCTTATACTTTTTGCTTCATGGCAGTAATCAGCTTGTAGTTCCTTATGCTTGTAGTTCCTTGTAAAAGTTCCTAGCATTAAGTAGGTACACATTAGTTATGTGTTGAATGATAGTGAAATATGTAAATGTGAGACCCAGTAGACTAGAAGTACTTCAGGTTCAGAACTTCTAGAATAGGACACTAGGAAACTAACTTAGATTGCTTAAAATTTCCCTTACTGAGGCGGTATGTGAACCCTACTGACTTTAGAAAATTATTTTCTGCTCTTGATTCTATAGTTGGAGACTGAAGTCCCAGCACTGTCCTGGAACTTGGAGACTTAGATCTAGTCTTGAATCTGTCATTTGGAACATCTAACAGGTTGTTTCTAGGCCCAGCGTCAGTGAGTTAGCAATGTAGCCAAAGAGTGGGCTCCGCATTTACTTGAGAAAGACAGTGAGGGGAGCAGGTCTGGGAGCAGAATAAATAATTTTGTTTTTGCAATAAGTTTAAGAGATTATGAGACAACATCATGACTACAGATAATGACAATGTATTGTATTCTTGAAAAATCACTAAGATTTTAAATATCCTCACCACAAAAAAACAATAAGCCTGTGAGGTAATACATATATTAATTAGCTTGATTGAGCCCCTCCACAGTATATACATATCTCAAAACATCATGTTGTAAACAATAAATATATACAATTTTTCTTTGTCAAAAAATAATTAAGTTAATTTTTTTTAAAAAGAGTGGGCTCTGGAGCATAGTCTGCCTAGTTAGAACCCCAACTATTTCTCATCAGTAAACTTTTCCTCAATGTCTCCATCTGTAAAATGGGTATAATAATAGACACTATTTCACAGAGCTGTTAAATCAGATGAGTTAATATAGCACCTGATGTGCTGAGTAAAAGTTGTTCGCTATTAATTGTTGTTGTAGGAAATAAAGTTGATATTTGGAGATCTCCAGGTGACAGACAGTTTTGAACTTCACCTAGTGGAGGTAGAGGTAACTCAGGGCTCCTTTTCAATCCCTAGTCCTGGGATCTGACCTAGCTATATTACATTTGAGTGACCTAGTCTTCCCTATCTGTGGAGTGAGCAGGAATAATGCTTGCCTCTAGCAAGTTCCTGAAGAGTGGAGGAGCCAAAGAAGAAAGAACACAGAGATGAAAAAAGACCTGATAGGGTGTTCCCATTCCTGTCAGCATCCTCCTCCTAGGTGTCTTCACTCATAGGCTCCCAGACCCCTCATGGAACTTCTTGAACCCTGAGACAGTTGCAATAACCCTTCTTGCCTCTGGCATGTTTCTGTCCTCCTAGGCTTCTGTCTTAGAGAATGCAGGAGCCTCTGTGCTGAGGTCTGATCAGTGCTCATTGTGCCATTCCTTTGGAAACATCTGCTTAATAGTCACCCTTCCTGGAAGGGAACAGTTGTTTCAGTGGTTGGAATGTTGGGTCTCTCTGTTTTATCCACTGGAGCCTCTAGGCCTGAGTCTGTGTTGCACCAGGCAGTTGAAAGCACTCCAGCAGAGTGCAGGACAGAGTACTTCCCTGATTTATGCTGGATTTATTTGCTTATTTTCTGAGATAGTTCAACATAGCTCTGAAGCTAAAAGAAGGCTATCAAAAATACTACAGGATGGAGATCCAAGGCACTGTGGCAATGTGGGTTTTCCCATGCTTTTCCTTAACTCTGCAGTGCTACTCTCTTTCACTTCCTCAGTTTCTTTCCAAGTTTTTTCCAAGTTTCTCCAAATTTCCTGCACCTCAGGTAGAAAATACAATGGCAGCCTCATTCTTTAGGTCTCTCTCTTCTGATCCTAATCCTGGGCAGAGCCACAAACTGTATTTAGGTAGATTCAGAGAAGAAACAACAGTGATACTCCCTTTGTGGCAAGTCACCTAGCTATCTGCCTGCCCCAGAGTTCTTTAAGGTGTGGTCCAGATAATACTTGTTATTACAAACACCTTGAGGGTGGGAAGAATTGCTAAAATGAATATTTCTGAGTCCTTCTTCTGCTGTATGGAATCAGAATCTCTGGAAGGTGGCCTGGGAATAAGCATCATCAATAAGCTTATCAGGAGATTCTTATACTTACTCAGGTTGGAGAACCATGGCTCTAGAGGATGATTTTTCAGTCTAGGGTTGCCTGGAATAGGGGACTGATGTCTGCGGAGTACTAGGCAACCTGAGGGTAAGTTGGGAAATTGCTTAGGGTTCAAAAGAAAACATCCCATTGAAACATCAGATTCTCCTGACTGACATGTTCTTGAGGATGTGATAGAGAAGAGGTTGTGGAGTGTTTACCAGCCATCTTGCCAGGAGGTAGAGAACACTGAAATGATCCATTTCTTCCTGCTCTTAGCCCCAAATGATAGAATTGATGATCAGATGAGTCTGACCAAAACATGTACCATCCTACCCTTAATTTCATTCATTCAGCAAATATTTATTGAGCACCTTCTCTGTGTCAGGCACTGTTATCGGTGCTTGGGATACATCAGTCAGCAAAGCAAAGCTCCCTACCCTTGTGGAGCTTACATGCCAGAAGTGAACATGCCAGAAGTGAAATAGAAATAAACAATAAACACAGCAAATAAGTAAATTATAATGTAAGCCAGGTATGGCGGCTCATGCTTGTAATTCCAGCACTTTGGAAGGCGGAGGAGGGAGGAGTGCTTGAGGCCAGGAGTTCAAGACCAGCCTGGGCAGCAAAGCGAAACCCCCAACTCTATAAAAAATAGAAAAATTAGCCAGGCATGATGGTACATGCCTGTTGTCCCAACCACTTGGGAGGCTGAGGCAGGAGGATGACTTGTGTCCAGAAGTTTGAAATTGCAGTGAGCCACTGCACTTCTGCCTGGGTAACAGAGTGAGACCCTATTTTAAAATATAATAGTAATAAATAATATAGTATGTTAGAAAGTAATAAGTGCAATGGAAAAAAGAAAAAGTAGAGCAGGGCAAAGGGCCTGGGTGGGGGACAAACTGCAGTGTTAAATAGGGTGAGCAGGATAGGCCTCACTGAGCAAAGAGCAAGTGGAGTGCTGGGAGCTGGCCCTGCAGTTGTCTGGGAAACACACATGGCATGGAGGACAACTAGTGCAAAGGCTCTTAAGGGGTGCATATCTGGGTTGAAGGGCTGAAATAGGCGGGTTCGGGTTGGGGAATTGTCAAAGTGGTGGGTGCAGACTTTTCATCTTCCTCAAGATTTCTTGGCCTTCTATGGTTTCCCTCTGCCTAGCCTCCCTGCCAACCAGGGGCCATCACTAACCAATCTCTCCCCCATCTTTGCTGCTAATGGTTGGAGGCTTAGAGAGTGACTGTCAGGCAGAATGATGGTTCCAGAAGACAACATGCAGTTTATCAATATTGAATTTTGTAGTTCGCCTCTGCCACCACCATTGTAGGGAGTCAGCCAGGCTTGGCAATGTTATTTGATAATATACTAATCATCATTTATATTGCAGCTCTGTAGTGCCTCTGCTACTGACAATGGCTCAGTGCCTGGGTGTTGGAGAGATAAAACAGACTCTAGAAGGGAAAGTGAACGAGGTTGGAATCTGACCCTGGCAAACTGGAATTTGTCCTCTCTTACTGACCACTGAGAAGGGATCATCTTGCAAATATGTCACTCAATAATAAAAGCAGCCCTGAAATGCTTTCTTTCAGAAACAGGCTCTGGCCAGGTTCTCACACACCTATAATCCCAGTGCTTTGGGAGGCTGAGGTAGAAGGATCTTTTGAGGCCAGGGGTTTGGACTATTAGGATCCAGCTTCCGTGCCAGAGCCACATCTGATTACTTGGTAGAGCTTTCCCCAAAGCAGAACAGTGCTTCTATGGGAATAAAATTAAAAATTAAATTAAAATAAAAAATAGGAATTCCATGGCCAAATGAGTTTTGAGAATCAGTGGGTTAAACATGGTCAACAGTTTTGGTTTTTACAGACTTCTCAGAGCCTTTAACTTACCAGCATGTATTGTAAAATTCTTAAGAGGGGGACTGTGCAATATTTCCCAAACTAATTTGATCTGAGGTGGGGCTTCCTTTTTATTGAGGAGCATCTCATCAGATAAGTGTTTCATGGAACACTCCCAGAAAGAAGTTTCACTATGATGGCATCCCTTTCTTTTGAAACAACAACTCAAAGTTAGATGTCCCCTACTCACTTTTTCCTAAATTTTTAACCTTTGAGGTAGGTAGGAGTACTCATATTTCTTACTCTGGAACTCCAAAGGGAGGCAGTGTTTTGTTCCATTTTCCTAAGGTGGCTTTGTAGGCAAAGCCAGTAATTCTCTGCTAATTCCCATTGAATTGATACCCATCACCATTCCCTGTATGAGTCCCCTATGTCTTCCTGCAGCAGATTCTCATAGAATACCCCTTAATGCCTTATCAGAGGTGAACAAGGGCAAGCCAACATGGGCCCCTCTGAGCCCAAAGCTTTCTCTTGGTGATGTGGTCTGAGCATCAGTGTGGCTGGATTGACAGATACGAGCTGTTGACTCTCTGGTTTGGGCTGGTTTTCTAGAAGAGGAAGAAAGAAAGCTGTCAGAATCTTCTGCCCTAGGAGTATATACTTTTCCGGGCTGGGACTCAGAACCCTGAGGCAGGCTGGAGCAGAGGTGAGCTTGGCTGTGTCATGTTTGGGCAGGAAGGCTGGGTGGCACTCACTTGTACCCCAGACAGTTTTACACCCCATTTTTCATGCCCAGTCTCCTCCTTCCCCCTGCCCTGGCCCATCCATTGCCATCTGCCCTCTTCCTTCTTCATTCTTATCTTGAGTTCTCTCTCTCTCCCCCATTCTTCTAAGCAGACTGACTCTCCTTCCTCCTCCCCCATCCCAATCTCTACTTCTCTTCACATCCCCTCTGCCCCCCCAGCCTGGCAGCCTGCCCTGTAGGAATGTTAATTAGCATCCACAATTTAATTAATTCAGTAGCTAATTAATGATTGGGGACTGGGGGGTGGGGAGCTGGGGTGCAGAGGGTTGGGGGCTGGAGGTGGCAGGGAGAAATAGCGGAGGCTGCAGAAGGCATCGCAGATGGCTGTGCGGTGGCTGGCACGGTGCCCACCGCCATGGATGCAAACACACTTGCGCGCACGCACACGTACACACACACAAAAAGGAGAGGGTGATCGAGGAATCAAATGAAAAGCAGGGAGAGAAGGGCATAGGGGCCCTGGGAACTGGGGTTGTGGGGCTGGGGGTGGGGAATGCTCTAGATCTATTTGAATCTGCTCCGGAAGTAGAAGAG
>NW_007253869.1:340445-367428 GCF_000164805.1 Carlito syrichta | reverse complement strand
CACCCCTCCTTTCTGGCATGGGATTCATGGGTACCAGCTGAGGACAGGGTCCTCTCCCTTTGCCTGCCATAAATATTGGCACTGAGGACCTAGACTTAGAAGGACAGGACATTCCCAAGAAAATAGTTTTCCTTTTAAGTTGCTTTTAAAAATATATATGTGTATATCTATATATATTTTTTAAAAATTGCACCCATTTTGGTGTGAGGGCGAAGGCGAGTGAAAGAAGGTGACCGAGCCAGGAGAGGAGAGCACAGATGGCTTGGTGGTGGTATGGTGTGGTGAGTTGTGGGGAGGAGAAGAGGGGGGTCTGGCAGAGGTTGGGGGTGGGCGGAATGAGGACCCTGTTTTCCTCTTTTCATTTTGCTGTGGATGAAGGAGAGAGAGAGAAAGAGAGAAAGGGGGTGGGGAGAGAAGCGAGACAGATGGCAGAGTGGAGAGGCGGCAGTCAGTGCCGGCACTGCCCAGCCTGGGCGGACCCAGTTCCCTCCGCCTGCCAGCTTTCCACATGCCACCCTTCCCCCATTCTCCCCTCTCCCCATCCCCCCAGCTTGGCACTGATCTCGGGGAGAGAGAGGGAGGGAGGCCGGGCAAAGAGCATCTGTTCCCTCCGTCCTCCCAGCTCATCGGCTGCCAACCTAGGGCCATCGTCTGCCTCCCTCACCCCTCCGCCCGCCCGCCTACCCACCCAATCCCAAATGGGTGCTGGATCAGGTGCTGAATCCGGCTGCCTCCTCGGGTACCAGTCACCGTGCATTGCTGTGTGTCTGCCACCGCTGCCTGGCACTCATGGGGCCGTGTGTGTGTATGTGTGTGTGTGTGTGCGCGCATAAGCGCGTGCTGTGTGTGAGCCTCCTGGGCATGGGTGGGGGTTGGCATTGCGGCTGCCAACCTAGTGTCCAACCAGAGGGATGGAGTGGAAGAAGGAGGAGAGAGTTTGGGGCCTGGGAGGGGTGCATGAGTTGCTTCATGTTGCCTGCTTACAGGCATTGGCACTGCAGCTGCCACCCTTGTGCCCATGGAGATGGGAGGAGGCAAATGGAGGGGGACAGCGGCAGGAGTCCCCATGCTCTGGGAAGAAGGCTCGGTACATGGGAGCTGTTGGCATCACATCTGTCAGGCTGGTGCCCAGCACTGGGGCTGTGGGGACTGGGAACCCAGGAGGCAGAGGGGAGGGGCAGGAATGTTGCTGCCCCTCTAGAAGCTCAGCTCCCAGAAGTGGTTGGATGATGAGGTGGTTAACACTCTTCTAGCCTGGGGAAATAAAGTGGTGGAGAGGGTAGCCTGGGAAGTGCCAAGAAAGAGTCTATGAGCTAGGGAGGAGGGAGTAGCCATTGCTACCCAGGGAGAACTTGTTTGGATGGGCAATCTGGCCCTTTGTCAGAGCACTGAAGGGGACAGTGAGGGGACTGGTGTGAGATGGTTAGGTGCTGGCACTGTCCGTGGCGCCTGGTACAGGTTCTGGCATTGTGTGGAATGGGGAGGGTGGCTGTGCTTTTTGCCAGTCTGGTTGAGAAGGCTGTTGTGCCAGGAATGAGAGGGGAGGAGGTGAGAGGTTGGGAGTGGGGGGTGTTGTTTGGGAGACTTTTTTCTGCCAGGACCTCCTTCCCATTCCCTCTTAGGCGTGGGGAGTGGAGCGACAGAAGGAGAGCGGGCGTGAGGACACAAAGGAGCAAGCGCGCCATCGCCAAGACCCTGAGGAAGAAGGATGGAGCACGCTGGCCGTCCTGCCTGGCCCCCAGCCAGTTCCCTGCTGAAGATGGCCATATCCCCTCTCCTGGTCTGTATATGCCACTATGCTGGCACGGGGGGAGGGAAGGACTGGCTTGCTGAACTGGGCTCTAGAAGGGAAGGGTACCTTCCTGCAGATCCCATTTGGACTTTCCACTCTAACAAGTGAGGTGTCTGATTTTTCTCCCTGGTGCTTGGTGCCTTCCTCTCCTCCCCCTCCCTTCGCCTCACCCATCTTTCATCTCTCCATCACACCTGGGTCCTACTGTTTGGCACCCAACCAACTGGATGCCGCCACACTTGGCAGTGCTGCACCGGCACGTGAACAGTGTCTCAGATCCTGGCACTGCGGCAAACCCAAAGCCACCACACATGCTCACGACGCCACTTGGCGGCAGTGAAAGAGAGGGGGTCGTGCACAGGCAGAACTCTGTGTGGAGAAGTGGCGTGAGAGGATGCCCTTAACAGTCAGCATTCTCCAGCCAACCCCAACTCTGCCTTCCTTCCAACTATACACCCGCCTCCCTCCGACCCTCACTGCCTCCAAGAGAATGATTTAGATGGTGTCATATTCAGTGTTTGAACAGCCACTCAAGCGAAACTGGAGCACAGAAGGACAGGTTGTAGTACAGGTTGTAGCCACACCCAAGGCTCCAGACCAGTGAACTACATTTCTATTTGGGCAGCAAGGACAGAAAAATATCCTAGGAGCGTGAAAAAGGAGCCTGGAGAGAGGCATGCCAGCTATGTTGTTCCAAGATGGTACCAGAGAGAATGGAAGAGAAGTAGGAAGGCGGGACTCAGGTCCTGCTGTTAGGTGGTAGGGTGGTTTGTATCTATATGTATTTCATTCTGCCTGTGCCTTGTCACTGGCTGAGCTGTGGTTGATATGAGCCAGTTCTTTCTGCCTTGTTAAAAAGCAGTCCCACAAAGATGGAGTGGTGCTCTCAGCCCAGAGGGGTAGGCAGGTTTTGGGAAGACAAAGGCACCTGGCACTTATTCTTCCAGAAAGATTGCAAGATTTTGTGTTTAAGAACTTCTCAATGGCACCCGAATTGGAGTTGGATAAATTTCCATATCTTTGAAACCCACCCCAGGAAGGGAGACTGAGGATCAACAGGAGCCCTGGTAGAGGGGAAGGCCTCTAGGAGGAGAAAAACAGCATCTGTTGTGATACAGACCAGCCCCCTCGCCCCCCAAACTGGAGCTTGGGCCCCCATCTTAAAGGATTTGTAGTAAGTCTGACTTTCTCTGCTTCCTGGGCTACAGTCTGTATGTCAGTAAATAGGTAGATCTTCAGGTGGAAGATTTGGCTCTGGGTGATGTTGAGGGATAGGCCGGGTGCCTTTAGGAGATAGGACATGCCCCGAGGGAAGTAAAGCTCTTGGTGGGCTGAGTGACTCAGGGCTGGGAGAGTTCTAATTTCAGCATCTCTGGAAGTGGATGGCAGCTTCAGAAGAAGCAAGGTGGTTTCCACAGCAGAGGAGAAGCAGGGAGGCACTCAGCCAAGGGGGTGAGTGGACAATGTTTATATCTCTTCTCCTTTTCAAGAACAACCAAGAGAGGCAGAGGGCCATCAGATTTCTAATATGTTGGAGTGGGGATGAGGTGGGAGTGATGTAGGGTAGTGAAAAAAACAAACCTGAGGTGATGGTAGCCCCTTGGATGGTAGCACCTGGTGGAACAGGGCCGGTTCCTGGTGGCTGGAGTGTTGGGTGAGGTTACATCATGTATTTGGGGCTGAGCTCTCTAGGCCAATGGGTCTCAGACTCCAGAGAGCATTGAATCACTTCAGGAGTTTCTCATTCATTGGTCTGAGGGGTGATTTAGGAATGCACACTTTACATAAGCTCTCATGTTGCCGGTGGACAGATCTTTGAAAAACACTGTTCTGAGAGACGGCAGTCACCTTATAGGATGCTTAATCCAGTCCAGATTTCCCTTACCTTTGCTTCTCTCTTCTTCCCAACCTTCCTCGTGTCTTTATGTTGTCATGCTTAGGATATATGTGTTGTGGGATATGCATAGTGTGTTTCAAGTGGGGGTAGTAGAAGGAAAAAGAGAGTTTGTGAGGTTGAATCAGGCAAATGTAACTTGTTAGAACAGTGATTCTCATTTGTCAGTAGTCATCCCAGAAGAATTCCTTTGGGAAAACTTTCAAAACTCACTCTTCCCTTCACCCCCAGGTTCTGATGGCTGCCTACCCATGGGTTTCTGAAACCTCACCATTCAGAACCACTACATTAGGAGCATTGCCAAGAGATTATTCTCTGTGGTCTAGTCAGATTTATATAGATTTTATAGCTAGGGTCAGGGTGGGTCCTAGCCACACAGGAGGCAGCCCCCGTGTCCTGGGTATGGAAGTAGGGGTCAGCAGAGTACCGGACCTAGATGACTGCCGATACTCAGCAAACTGAGATAATGCTGTTGTTTGAGCACTTGGTAGGGATATTCAGAAGTGAGAACAGCATGGGTCATTCTTCAGGTCCAGTTGAGAAGACATGGTGTGGGGTTTGATGTCAGGGAGGGATTATAGATGTGGGGCTGTGCTGAGCTCCTGCTGATTATTGTGGTGTCTTAGCCATTGTTTGTATAAGAATGTGTGCGCGGTTGGGTAGGATTAAGAGGCAACCCTGGGTTCTGCATCACCTTCCCCCCTCTCCTTGGACAGGTTCAGCTTCTTCTGGTTCACCTGTAATCCCTCAACTTGCTTCTCCACTAGCTTCTAGCCATACCTCTCCATGATTGGTGACCTGCAAAATACGCCAGGCTCAGACTACTGACAGTGAAAAAGACATTTACCCTTGTCTACACTTTGTGTGAAGGGATATCTGGGCCCTGTATTTCAAGTTAGGTGTCTGGGTGGTCACTCAATTGAGTTGCCATATTTTATGCTTTTCTGATAAAGTTCTGTCTCTCCCAGGAGGGCTTTCCCTCATGATCACTTTCCATCTCTCCCCAAACTTGATGGGCCATGATCTAGGTCTCCTACAAATGTCCTCTCTCAAATGTTCTTTCATCTGATCTTTTCATCATGCATCTAAGTTGTAATTCTGGGGACCCTGAGGCTGGGTCTACCACCTTTCTTGATGTAGCAAGAGCTTCCTTGGTACTGGGGCATTTCTTCCCAATTCAGGCCTCTATAAATGACACCCTCATAGCTTATAAGTTTCAACTAATTGCTTTTGAAAAAGATGCTCCCCCAGTACCTGGTCTTGTTTCAGGGTGATATGAGTTTTGCCAGAAGTTTCCTCCTAATTTGCCTTTCTACCTCCCAATACCACCACCCCCCCATCATCCCTGGTGTCCAGGAGAATTTAAGGTCCTTTCCCCATGAGTTTTAATATTCAGCATTTGGTCACCCTTTCTCATACTGGTTACATTTTCCTGACTTTCCGTTTATAAGCTTTCTCTGTCTACTCCTGTATGAGGAAAATTAGCATGTATTGGAACGTGTTTCTGCTTATGGGAAGGTCATGGCCCAGGGGCATGTCCCTTATATCTGTGTATGTGCCCATGGGAATCCCATCCTTGCTGGCGTTTGTGTGTATCCCTGTAGTCCTCTCTGCTGGGGTCTGCTGCTGTTTCTGAAGATGTGTTTGCTGGTTTCATTGGTTCGGTTTTATGTAGAGTTTTGAATTTGATGTGAATGTCTTTGCAGTGACGAATGACTAAGTGAATAAATGTGTCTTAAAACAGATCAGAGTAGTGGAGATTTGGAGAATCAGTTATCTGGTCAGTTATCAGCCCTAAAGTTGCTTAAAGAACAAATAGAAGGAATTAAATAAGTGGATGCTATTATGCCTGGAGTAACTGGCTTTCTTGGTTTTGTGCATGCTTCTGTAAGTACATCCAGGGCTAGAGATGCAGGGTGGGAGCAAGTTTCCTTTTGTGGTCCTGTTGCAAACTCTGTCCCCTTTGGCCATGAGGGCCTCAGATTTTCACATAGTCTTCCAACAGACTTAATTTTTGTTTCTAGTTGAGGATTGGGCACCTTAAGCCATCCTCACACAGACTCTGGTTTAGAGCAAAGACAGCCAAGAACATTTCCACCGCCTGCCTTGCGGTACTGACCCTGGTAGTAAGTAGAGTAGACCTCAATTGGAATGCTTCATTAAGGACTCGTGTGTTAAAAACCCTAGGACTTTGTCCAAAGCTGTGGAAACCAATCTTATGAACTGTCAATCTAAGCTCACTTAGAGGTGTTATTGGGGGTGGTCCTGTAAAATAGGTGTTGCTGTGCTGAGCACTTGAGGCTGTTACTTGAGAGGAGAAGCAACATGATTTGTTCCTAGTCACTTGGCATTCACCTCTAGGATTCTGCATAGGGCTATGTGGACTCAGCCTTCTGCCCACTGGAATGGCCATCGTGCCTTGCTCTCTGAAGCAGGAGTGCTGCTGCTAGGGACTTCTGGTCTAAGAAAGGAACTGGGGAGGAATGCTTCCAGCCACTGGAACAAAGGATCATGCTCCCTCAAGAAGCATGTGATTGGCCTAAGTCAGCAGAGTCAGCCAGGCCCTTTTGCCCCCCAAATTCTAGGTTCTGGGTAAGTACAGCTGCTTAGAGTCAGCTCCTGTGTACTTTTGTGAATGGACGTGGTATCTCTAGGCCAGGGTGTTTGGGGATTGGAAGATATTGGAGAGCAAGAAGAGGGGATTTCTGGCTACATTAACTCTTGGTGAAGACACTCAGTTCAAACTAAAGCCAACCTACCCTGGCTATAACTCCTAAGATGTATGACACCATACCTCTGATCACACCGTGCCAGGTGTTTGTCAACGTTTTCTTTAAAATGCTTCCTCTTTTTCTCATTTTTGTTCTAATTAATTTTGTTTTCAACTTTTATATACAAGTCATATTCCCAGAAAGCACAAAGTGAAAAAGCTTCTTTCCTTATACACATGCTGCTAAGAAAATAGTTTTATACACGGAATTTCAACAAGAAAGAGAAAAGGACAGGGAGAGTGGGGTGCCAGGGAGATGTGGAGAGGCTGGGAAAGAAAGGTGGCAGCAAGCGCAAAACTGCAGTGTTTCTCTTGTTGCCTACATTTGTAACTGGCATTTTTGGTATCAGAATAACTAATTCCATCCCACCCCTAATTTCCTGGAGTCGGAGTTTGTCATTGTAGACATGAATGGGACAGGAAGTGAGATTCATAGAATATATGGGTATGAGGACCAAGTTGAATTCACCTCCCCCATCTTTTTTGTATGTGAGCCACTGCTTCAGTATAACGTGTTCACAGAGCAGTGTGACTGACAGACCGGAAAACCTAAATCCCAGGGCTGGATGAATCTCTGCGTGAATAGAAATAGATACTGGTAGCAGAAGCAGCCTGAGGGGGAGAGAGGACCGAAGGAGAATACTTTGCAAGAGGAGGGGCTAAAAGGAAAAGGGTAGTAGGAAAACTCTGGAGGACATGGGAAATTCTGCAGGTTTTCTTTGCTAACATAGAACACCTACTTCTCCATCCCCTGCCACTTTAGCTGGACTTAGGGGTTGTCAAAATGACTACCTGATGGTTACAGAAACAACTAGGTCAGGGGTGGGGAACCTTCTAGGTAATTCCTTTTCTATTGGCTCCTTTGGTGATATCACCCTATCACAGATTCACCACACTTCAGTCATCTCCTTGTCCACCCACCCGCTCAGCAACATCAGCTCAGAACCCCCATGAGTCTCATAGATGGGTCCTGATTCTTTTGGGAATGTCTCCAACAGCTGCTGGGCTGGAGGGAGCAGATCATGGGCAGAGGGTAAGGGGGAAGAAAAGCAGATGGGAAACAACGGGCCCAACAAGACAGGCCACTAGGGAGGGAAACAGGAGTAGGGGCTTGTGAAAGAAGTAAAAGAGGAAATGGTGATAGGCGAGAAGGAATCATACCTGGAATTCAGAAACCAAACTACTCTACCCACTCCTTTCTCCCCCGGTACCACCTTGGTGACATTGGCTTTTCTAATTCACAGCTGAGAATAAGGGGACATTACCTGTCCTGATAAATATCTCAATTCAGGGAACAGGACGGTGTCTATCAGAGTCCAGGCTCTTCTCCCCATTCCCAGCTCCTGCCTCTGAGATTGTGAATGGCCAGGGGGAAGCTGCATTGTGAGGCGTGGCAAGGAGTTAAACACATTTGGTCTTCCAAAGATGAGGTGTTTTAAAGAAACACTTTAAATAGTTGGGTGGGGAAGGAAGTGACACGAACGGGGGAAAAAAAACCACTTGTTTGAAGGGAGAGTTTTCGTTTTTTTTTTTTTTTTTTGTATTTTCCAAGTTTATGTTTTTCTTTAGTTCATTCCTCTGGTCTCTCCATTTCTCTCTTTTGTACGCATGTGCGCGCACTTGCTCTCGTTTTTTTGGTTGTGTGTGTGTTTCAGTTTTTTTTAAAAGAACTTTGGATTTGCCGTTGGTGGGCAGCGCCGGTCCCTGGAGGCTGGACCCCCCATGTGGCAGGGCTAGGACAAGGGGCGGGCCCACGGCTGCTGAGAGGATCTCTGTGTTTAAAGCCTTTGAGAATAAGTTACTGCAGTTCCCAGGGTGCAGGGTGGGGGTTGGCAGAGGGGTTCCTGGCGGCGGCTTCCCCTAGAGTCCAGGCCGCAGGGGCTCCTGGTGAGGAGGGGGTTGGGAGGGAGGGGTTGGGGAAAGTGAGCTAGGAGCACTTCACCCTGCCAACCTCCAGTTTGGTTCGAGTTTTGTGGGCTCCCTGCCCATCCCAGACTCCAACTTTGGGAGCCAACTGGGTATTTGGAAAGAGTCTGTGAGCAGTATGGTGCTCTAGACAAGGGGGTAGGAAAGAGAAGGGGGAAAGGCAAAGTTTATGTTCCTTCCCCATTCTTTGCCTTGGGTTTTCCTTTTCCTTTCTTCTTTTCTTCTTCTTCTTCTTTTTTTTTTGTTTTTTGGTGTTTTCTCAGTGGACCATCATGGGGTAGTGTGTGTGTGTGTGTGTGTGTGTGTGTGTGTGTGTGTGTGTGTGTGTATTTATGCAGTGGGGCCTGGGAATTCTGTGAGGAAAAGGAAGATGGAACCAAGGACATGTTTTGTGTATGGTAGGCAGATATGTATGAATAATCAGGATACCAAGGTGGGTCTGTGTGTGTCTATGAAGACAAAGAGGCAAGGAAGTACATCTGCAAGGAGCTGAGGATGAGGATCAGTGTGTGTCTGTTGGGTGGGGAGGAGGCAGGACTCTGCTGGAGGTGGGGTGTGTGAAGCCCACTGAGGGTGGGAACTGAAAGGTTCCCGTGAGGTGGGCGGAGCCAAGGGTTGGGGTGAGGGATCTGAGTTCCCACCAAACACCCCTTGGGGTGAAAGAGGGAGCCCCGAGGCCCACCTCTCTCCCCATCTTGGTTTATCGGTTTATAAAGCTAGAAGTGTAGAGGTAGTAGTAGTTTTTGGGTTGGAGTCCGTGTGAGGTAATCTTGCTTCCTCTTTGGCAAAAGCCACAGCAGCCGAGGCAGCAGTGGCAGTGTTGGTGATGGTGATGGGTGGGCCCCCGGGGGGTGGGGCTGCCTTGCGCCGGTGGGCCGAGGAGCGCAGGTGGGAGGCCAGGGCTTCACGCCCACTCAGCAGCACCTCACACGCCAGGCAGTGGTAGGTGCAGATGGGCACCCGCAGTGGAGGGGGCATGGAACCCCCAGAGCCCCGCCCAAAGAAGCAGAAGGATCTCTGGTGGGCAGTAGCCAGGGCCTCCCCATCAAATGCCATCTTGCACTGACGGCACAGGTAGCGGTGGGTCACATCCACGGTGGAGATGCCAGTGCTGCCTGTCAGCAGCTCATCGGCCTCACCAGCCTCCCCCTCCCCTGGAGCGGGCAGTTCAGGAGGCTTTGGAGGTGCTGTGGCTGTGGGCTCGGGGGGTTGGGGTGGTGGCTGGAGAAGGGCATTGGGAAGCAACCCAATGAGGGTCTGAGGTATCACGGGGTTCATGGGAAACAGCCCCTTTTTCATGCCATAGAGCTGTTGAAAGTAGGCCCCTTGTAACTGGGGGCCAAAGACAGCTGGTGGTGCCGTTCCCCCTGCAGGGGGCAATGGGAAGGGCAGGAATTGGCTTCCCAGCAGGGCTGGGACAGTGGCCTTCAATGCTTTGAGGTTCTTGAGGGCATCATTGGAGGAGTTGGTGGAGGCTGCAACTGGCTTTCGCTCACCAGAGACCTTGTCCCCCGAGGGCTCAGCAGGGGGCCCTGGGACAGGGTCAGTGGTGCCTGCTGTGGAGGTGTTGGTTTGGTTGGACACGGGTCTCTGAGATAAGGGGCGGCCTGGGCCAGCAGTCTGGACCACTGTGGTAGTAGGCAGGACCGAAGTGGCGAGGCTGAGGAGGCCTGAGGAGGCTGCAGGGCCTAGGAAGATGAAAGGAGTGATGAAGGGTTAGCCACCTCCTGCCCCATCATCCTTCCTGCCATAGGCTACCTCCAGCCATACACACCCATGCCCACCACCTGGCTTCCGTGCTCCCGTTCCCCCATTCTTTCTCCCAAGGGCCTGAAGCAAACCATAGGAGGAGATTGGACATGGGAAGAGTCAAGAGGGAGAAGGAAGAGCATGTCATTAGAGGGAGATGCTCTCTGAAGTCCAGCTCCTCCCAACCTCCCCACTCACCTGAACTGAAAGGAGCTAAGCTGCCCAGCGGGGGCTGGGCCAGAGCTGGGCCAGACAAGAGGACTGGGGCCAGGCGAGGCAGGGCTGGGGCAGCCCCGAGGGGCGTAGAGGCAGGTGTGGTGGCTGGTGGGGCCTTGGGAGCCGGGGGGGCCTCTGGTGCCGGAGCCAAGTCGTAGCACTTGCTTTCACTCTTCAGCTGGGCTCGGACTGCCTCCTTGAGCTTGGCCAGGTGCTGGTGGGAAAAGAGATGGCCTCGGCAGGAGACATAGAAATCATACTTGACATCACAATAGGGGCAGTCGGTGCGCTGGGCTGCCAGGGGGCCCTCACTGCTGACCCCAGTGCCCCCAACAGCTGCCCCTTGTAGTTTGGCCTTCTTTTCCTTGGCACGAGCATTCTGGAACCAGACCTGGATGACTCTCTTGGGCAGCCCAATCTCTTCCCCCAGCACCTCGCACTCCTGCATAGTGGGGGTCCGGTAGGCTTCATAGCAGGCTTTCATAATCTTCAGCTGCAGGCTGCTCATCTGGGTCCTATAGCGCCGCTGCCCCATTCCATCTGGAACCCCAGTCCCACCTCCTGGTCCCCCACTGGTTCCTCCGGCCCCAGGGGACTCTGGTTCAGCTAGGCTGGAAGCAGATGAGTCGCTTAGATCTCCTGCAGATGGACTACAAGCCTCACTCTCTGGAGATGCTTTAGGTGGTTCCTCTGGGCCCTCGTCCTCACTGGGTGGAGGGGGAGGTGGGAGAGGTGGAAGCGGCTCTGATGTTGGGGTGGTGGCCTCTTTTGTAGGTGGTAGAAAAGGCAGGGGCCCAGCAGCAGGGGCAACTGTGGGGTAGGGAAAAGCAGGTGTTTCCCTCTTTGGAGCCTCCCTCCCAGTGCCATCATCTACCTTGCCCAACAGGAGGTTGAACTTGGGAAAAGATGCAGGGGTGGGTGTGACAGGAGGTTTGACTGCTGGACTGGGCACACCTCCAGGGGTGCTTCGAAACTGGCCTTTCCTCTCCCGGGCCCTGGTGTTCTGGAACCAGACTTGAACCACTCGCTTTTTGAGCCCCACCTCCTCAGAGATGCAGTCGAGCATCTTGCGTGTCGGGTTGGAATCCTGCATGTACCAGCGGTATAGGATCTCCAGCTGCTCGGGCAGGATAGTGGTCCGCAGGCGCTTGTCCCTGGGGGGCTCGCCTTCCCCTCCACCCCCTGCTTCACTGCCTGTGGGGGACAAGCTGCCATCCTCATGCTTCCTTTTGAGAGGTGGCCCTGACACTGGTGAGGTGCCTGCTGCCAGGGGGTTTCGCTCCCCAAACACCAGCAAGGGCAGATCTAGGAGCTGGGGGGCAGTGCTGGCCTGCATAGATGGCAGGAAATGCAGTCGGCGGTGACTGGCCAGGAGGTCCTGGCTGGGGAAAGAGATGGCACACTGGTCACAGCTGAGGGCCAGGGAAGGTGGGGGAGTAGCCTTCTCCTCAGGTTCTTTGCCTCCTGGCCTTGTTGCCTCTGCTTGGCTCTTCTCTTCCCCGTCTGGAGGTTCTGGTGATGGACCTTCAAGCTCTGCTGGAGGCTCTAGGCCCCGCTCCTCCTCTACTTCTTCTTCCTCAACCTCTTCCTCCTCTTCCCCCCTCTCTGCCTCTTCTTCCTCCTCTTCAGGGGTTTGGTCATCATAGCACTTCTTGAGGTGCCGTACCAACTCAAAAACACAGGAGAAAGTGGCATGGCAACGCCTGCAACCGGAGGCTCCCCCAGTGGCTCCTCCGGCTGGCACAGGCCCACCCTCACAGGCATTTTTGCGTGCTTTCTGGCGGGCATTCTGGAACCACACTACCACCACACGGCTAGCCAGACCCAAGAGACTTGCGAGCCGTTCCACCTCTCCGTCCTTGGGGTAGGCACTGGTCTCAAAGAAAGACTGCAGGGCTTGGGTCTGGAACTCTGTGAACTTGGTTCTGGAGAACCGTCGGCCAGCAGGCACTAGGGAAGGAAGATTCCCTCTGGAGTTTTCTTCCTCCTCTGCGGACCAGCGTCCTCCTGCCCGGCCTCGCTCTTCAGGAGGAGCACGGGTCCCCCCTGCCTCAGGCTCTGGGACCAGGAAGGGTGGACCCAGCTGGGGAGCAGGTGAATCCAGAGACCCATCGGGAGGCTTGGAGGGCTCTGCAGGGGGTGGATAGAGGCTATCATAGCTCTTTCTAAACTGAGCAGCATACCGGCTCAGGGCCTCAAAGGGTAGAAAGCGGCGGTGGACGTGTTCTTCATGTGTCTTGAGAATCAGCATATTGGAGAAGAGTTTCCCGCAGGCCCCGCAGGCCAGCTTTTCCCCACCCCCCAGGGCCTCGGGTGGAGGTGGGGCTGGGGGAGGGGGCACAGCCTGTTTCCCTTCATTGTACTGGATCACCAGCTCAAAGCCGAAGTTTTCTAGAAGGGCTTTGGCTGCAGTGCGAGCGGCCTCGTTGGGCGATGGCTGGGGAGGTGAGGAGGGCTCTGCCTCATGACCCTCTTTAGCCATGGGGGGCCGCTCCCACTCCCGCTCAGCTAGCTCAGCCTTGGGAGGCGGGGGTGGGGGGGGAGGGGTGGCAGCCGGCAGGGACAGCATGGGTGCAGGCCCAGCCAGTGCCAGCTTGGGTCCCACCTTGAGGTCATGGAGGTAGAAGGGAAGGAGCAGCTGCTGCTGCTGGAGCTTAAGCAATGATTCGGGCACCAGAGGGAAAGGAGGCAGGACTGGCGGGGTGAAGAGCGGGGCTGGGAATCGGTGCAGGTCCAAGGGAGGAGGCGGAGGGGACAGAAAGGGCAATCCAGATATGAAGCCACTGGCATCAGGGGCCTTCTTCTCGGTGCCCACCTCCCCTTCAGTCTCGCCTTCCTTGGGCTCCTCTTGGCTGCGCTCTAGCCCCTCAGTCTTGGTGTCAGTCTTGGCTCCCCGAGAGCGAGTCTGATGCAGAACTGACCGCATGTGGATCTCCAGTGTGGAGCTCTGGTTGTAGGAGACCCGGCAGACTGTGCACTTGAAGGGCTTGTCTGTGGCGGCAGTGGTGGTAGGCGGAGCGCCAGCCTCTCCCCTGGCAGGGGCAGAGGGGTCAATGGCGGCCTTCTTCATCTTATGAAGGTGGGAAACAGAATTATAATGAACCAAGAGGATATTCTTCTGAGTGAAGGACTCCTTACACACAGTGCACTTATAGGGCCGGGCAGGGTCAAGAAACTTGTCCAGGGCAAAGTTGGTGGTCTTCCGGTAGGTCAGAGGGTGGCGAGAGTCAGCTGGAGCTGGCTCTGCAGAGCGGGGCTCCCCAGTGGTCCCCTCTTCCTCCTCAGCCATAGTGGGTGGAGGAGCCACTTCTTCAGCTTGGGCATCAGGCTGAGGGACTGGAGATGGGGCTGGAGAAGGGGGCTGATCAGGGCTTCCCGAGGGTTTGTCTGGGGCCTCAACTGAGGCCAGGGGAGGCTCAGGAAGAGAATCTGGACTGGCTTCTGGGGTCAGGTTAGGGCCTTCTAAGGGAGAGAGAGAAGAGGGTACAATGAGCAGGGAGCTTGTTTAAGCCAGACCCCACCCACACAATACCAGGGCAGCTGACCTTGGCCTTGGTCATTTTCAGACCTTCTTGGCCCATGGGGCCTAGATCCCATTCCTGCCACCTTGGGAGGTTTGCTGTCACCTTCCTTACCTGCTGCCTGGTCCCTGCTGGGTACAGGCTGTGGCCCAGGAGTGGGAGGTTCTGGGCCATCTTCCAGAGGGCTTAGTGAAGGTCCAGGCAGCACTTTGGTCATAAAGGTCATCTCTACAGTTGTGGCCTGTGATGGGAGAAATCCTAGTGGCTTCACCACCCACCACCCCCTATGGTACGTCTGCTGCCCTGCACCTGTACCTGTGCTGAGCTCCCCTTCCTCAGATCCCAACTCCTCTCTGTCAAGCATCCCACTTAATTGCTACTCTTCCCACAGATGAGAGAGCCTGGGATGCTGCCCATCCTATGTGGCTCCCTCTTTCCCCTAGGCCGAAAGTCATCCTTTCTCAGGGCTACCTGGTCCTGGCAGGTGTGCCTGCTGTCTAACAGTTCTCCTCAGGATTTAATGGAAAAAAAAAAAAAAAAAAAAGCCTAGTTTCCTAATTCATGAGGCGAGGCAGCTAGACAAACTCAGTTCTGAGGCTCCCTCTCTTAAGTCCTACTGCAAATCTGCAAGATGCTGTTTTCTTCATCAATACTCCCCACCCAACACATACACTTGCCTGGACACCCCTGCCTCTTCCTCCCCTGCTGTATGGCCCTGACAAGGCCTCGCTGGACCATCCTCACCTAACCTGTACTCACCACAAGGAGCAGCTTCTCAACGCACTCAGGCACCACGTTGTGAAGATGACTAAGGTGGAAGTGCAGGGCAGGCCGGCCCACCAGCTGCTCCTGGCAAAGCGGGCACCTGTACTTGGGCTGCACTGCATGCTGGGAGAGCGTGTGAGCCCTCACCTGGCTGAACTCAGGGCTCAGGAAGCTGCAGTATGGACAGCAGTATACCTGGGGGTACATACGGGCAGTGGAGGAGATGTCAGGAAGGGTGGGAACTACCATCACATAGTCCTTTGGATTCCGGAATATAACACTGGCCTTCACTCCACTTTTACAGAGAGAGAGCCGGAAGGAAGGCATCACAGCAGACCCAGCCTCCGGCCACAGGTCCTGAGAGCTGGCCCCTCCCTCCGTTCCCTTGGACTGGGTCAAAGGCCTAGCCTAGGCCACTACCTTCTTCGGCATCTCTCTACCTTTTCTTAGCGTGTCCTTCCCAGTCTTTTGCTGCTCTGCTCAATTCTCCAGCTGGCAGATGGTACTGTACCTGCCCCCTCCAGGATTTAGTTTTCTTTTCTTACCCACCCTCAGCCTGCCTGTGTCTTCTATGTGTAATAGCTCCATTTCTGCTGGGCACCTTTTGGACTCAGAGGCTCCCTTGTCCCAGCCCCCTCTGCCTCTCTGAACTGTCTCCTGAAGAGGGGCCCTATTTGTCTGCTCAGAGGCCAGCCAGCTTATTCTCCCTCAGGCTCAGTGCCTCCCACTTTCTTTCTCATCCTTCTCCTGCTTCTGCTTCTTCTTAATGCAAACAAATGCCACAGCTCCCCCAGTGGCCCAGGCTGGCCTGGCTCTCTCAGCATATTCTTGTCCCCACACCTACAGAGGGGTGAGGCTGGGAGAGCACTTCTTCTCCTTCACCTCACCTCCCTGCTCCCCTGCTGTCACCTGACCTGTCCAGCCTGCATTTTGCCCATGGCCTCAAATCAGGCTTGTCTCCCTGCCTCACTGCCTCTCCTGTTGCCTGTGCCATTGGTCCAGGCCTGTGTGTCAGGGAGGGGACGGCCATAAAGGATGGGGATCCAGATGCTCATCTTTTTTTTTTTTTTTGAGTCAGAGTCTCACTCTGTCAGCCAGGCTGAGTGCAGTGGCATGCTCACGGCCACTGCAGCCTCAACCGGCTGGGCTCAGGAGATCCTTTCACCTCAGTCTTCCAAGTAGCTGGGACTATAGGCATGCACCACCACGCCTGGCTAATTTTTTTGATGTATTGTAGAGATGAGGTCTCGCCAAGTTGCCCAGACTGGTCTCGAACCCCTGGGCTCAGGCAATCCTCTCACCTGGGCCTCCCAAAGTGCTGAGATTATAGACGTGAGCCACCATGCCCGGCCCAGATGCACATCCTAATGTACCTGGCCCTTGGAGCAGACATCTGCAACAGGTCCATTGGAGGGAACGAAGGAAGAAGAGAAGCTGAGGACACAAGGCATTACTGCAGTTTGCAGTAAAGCAATAACACTGCACATTGTAGTAATAATAATCACTGCATATTGCAGTCCAATCGGCTGTGAGGCATAGGATAGCATCTCAAGACCAGAGACTGGGAGTCCCCTCAGAACAACACTTTCAGGCCACAGAGCTCAACCATTCTTGGCCCCTGCCTAAATCCAAGTTCTGGAAATTTAGATATGTGTGGGACATGCTGTCACGTGAATCATTTGGTTGGTGCCTCTACACTCAAGAAGCAGGTATCAGGAAAGTTCTGTCAAGGTTCAGGGCTTTCTGGAGGATGTGAACATCCCATCCGTGTCTAGTTGTCTTTCTGCTCCTAAATGAGGAATAAAGAACTGGGAAGCAGCTGGTTTTTTGCTTTTGCCTTTCTCTTCATTTCTTACTTCTTTAGTCCTCTCCTTCCACAATACCTCCAGTCTTCCCTACTCCCATTACAGTTCCTTTCTTTACCTTTCCCTCAGATTTCTCTCATCTCTTCTTGTCATCTCCCTCTGTGCTCCACCCTTCAGGGCCAGCTCTACCTCATATGGTGCTGAATGTGTGTAGTGGGACCTAGGTGGAATTTCTTAAATGTGCTATTCTGAGTAAAATAAGTCACAAGCATGACAAAATTAGATCTGCCTTTAAAATATGAGCAGATCTCAGTAAAGCCAGACCCCCACCTCAGCTCTTCCCAGTTACCCCAGTTCTGACCGTGGTCTGGTTGGCACTGTCTCTGGAAGGGCCAGTCTTGTTCTCTGCCTCTTCAGAAGCTGAGGGTGAAAGGAGAGGAGATTAAGGGACTCTGAAAGCCCTCCCCCAGCCCTTATTTGTAGCAGAGAGCATCCAGGGTAGGGAGTTGGGTTCTAGGAAAAAGGGAGAAAGGACAGGAAATGCAGTAGACAGGTAAGGCTTGGCAGGAGCTGACTCCAGGTTAGCAAGATGGCCCAGGTTTGGGTCCTCAAAGAGTGGAAGCACCTAGCTTCCTTCCCTGCTGATAAACTTTGATCAGTTTTGCTCCTTCCGCACAGGAGGCATGGCTGTGCTCCTGGATTATTGCAAGTTCCCATGACCATCTCAGAATGTAGGAGGACTTTGGGGCAGGGAGGGAAAACAAACCAGATGAACAACTCACCCAATTGTTCTGTCTTGGTCTGGGCATCTCTCTCAGGGGTGGATGGCTCAGCTAATGGGGTAGCAGGTGCCTTCCCTGTGTGGGATGGGGGAGAGTCAGTTTCAAGAAGTGAAGCATCAGGGGAGGAAAGACACAGGGCAGAGGAAGCAGGACAAGCAACCAGTCAATGAAGAAGGAAATGGATGGGTGGATCAACAAGCAGGAGAGGACAAAATGTCTCCAAAAAGAGATACTCATATGGAAGTTGAAGGGAAAAATCACAGTATTAGAAGTAGTAGGGGCCAGGCATAGTGGTTCACACCTGTAATCCCAGCATTTTGGAAGGCCAAGGCAAGAGGATCACTTGAGTCCAGGAGTTTGAGATCAGCTTCGGCAACATAGTGAGACATTTTTTTTTTTCTTTTGAGTTGGAGTCTCACTCTGTTGCCCAGGCTAGAGTGCAGTGGCATGCTCACGGCCACCCAAACTTCGACCTGCTAGGCTCCGGCGATCCTTCTGCTTCAGCCTTCCAAGTAGCTGGAACTACAGGTGCACGCTCCCACGGCCGGCTAATTTTTTTTATTTATTGTAGAGACGAGGTCTCACCATATTGCCCAAGCTGGTCTTGAACCCACAGGCTCAGGCAGTCCTCTCGCCTCGGCCTCCCAAAGTACTGGGATTACAGGCTTGAGCTACCACGCCTGGCTGTGAGACCTTGTTTCTACAGAAAATTTTAAAAATTAGCTGGGCACGGTGGCATGCGCCTGTAGTCCCAGCTACTTGGGAGGCTAAGATAAAAGGGTTTCCTAAGCCCAGGAGGTTGAGGCTGTGGTGAGCCGTGATTGTGCCGGTGTTTTCCAGCCTGGGCAAAAGAGAGAGACGCTGACTCAAAAAAATTAAAAAAAAAATAAAAATAGAAGTGGTAGGGCCTAAGAGATCATCTTGTGCAATTCCAGCCCCCGTCCTTTTATATAAACCAGTCCAGCAGTAGGCAACAGAAACAGGACCAAACGCCCCCAGTCTCCACTGACCCAGGGAGTAGGAAGCCCTAGAGATGAAGTGGGAGGGGCACAGAAGAAGGAAGCTGAAGTTGAATGGAAGCAGCTGCTGTGGTGAACAGGACGTGGCCAGTCTAGCTGGGAGAGGAGATTACCACTCAAGTAAGAATTGACAGATGTGTAGGAATTTATTTTCGGTGGCAGCCTAATTAAAGTGTTAAAGTTCCTTAACTCCATTCAGCCCTGCGCCAGGATCGTTAGCTATTGATCTGGGCCCCTCCAGCACTTAACTCCAGCCAGCATATTGGCAATTCAATTAGCACCAGTCAATGCTGCCTGTTCCTGGCTCCTGCTGCCCGTGCCCTCACCCTCATCCACCATTGGCTCTACAAAGCCCGACGTCCATGCCCACCTCTGACAGCCCCTTCCAGGCTCTTCTCCTGCACCCTCTGGATCAATGGCGCCTGGCTGGCTGTTCCCGGCCTCTGCTGGTACAACCTCAGCTGCCTAGGGGGGACTCTAAGCCCAGCCTTAGGGCTGAAGACCTCCTAGGAGACAGGAAGAGGCTGGGAAGCTTGTCAGGGCCTCTTCCCATCCCTGCTGCCTTTGGACCATGCCCACAGCTCCGAGCTTCCAACAAGCCTGGCCCAGCACGAAATGGTTTCTGTTCTTTTTTCCTGCCTTCTCTCCCCTTCCTAACCAGCTCCAGCCTGCTACCCCCCATACCAGCACTGCTAGGACACTAGTCTCAGAATCATTGGGTGATTTGTCATTACCTATCTTCCTGTTCTCTGTTCTCCACCCAGCAAAGTCCCTGCCTTTCTCTGCCCCTCCTAGTTTGACAGTTCCCACTGTGCCTAAAGCCCCCATTCTGTCTTTTCACAGCTTCTTCCCTTGCTGTTGATGGCCCACAGACCCATTTCTCGTTCCTTGTATCCCTTTCTCCTCAGCCCCCCGGCACCCCTCACGCTGCTGCCTTCCTGCCCAGTCCTTATCCTCAGTCCCCTCTTTCTCACCAGGAGTCTGGAGCTGCCCATGGCTGAAGCTCAGGATGCTCTGAAGAGCTGTGAGTCCGTCATCAGAGGTTGGGCCATTTTGTAGCAGCTGCAGCCGCCGCTGGGCCTGGGCATCACGGTGAGTGGGTGCCCGCAGGTGTTGCAGCACAGCCAAGCGGGAGGGTGTCTCCCATGCGCACAACAGGCAGTGGTACAGCCCCAGCTCTGCTCCTGCCTCTGCTCCCTCCATCTCCAGCAGGAACTAGAACCATGGGAAAAGGCTGGCTTAGGCCCAGGAGGGACATCGCCAGATCTCAGGGGACTTCTTTGCCTTCCCCAAGGGAGTCTGAATAGCAGCACCCGCTTCCCCACCATCTCTTATACTCCCTTGGGCCCCCATTTCCCTCTTGTGGCCACCTGAGTATTGCTGCTTGTTTTCCCCGATCTCCTCTTCCTCCTACCACTCCCGGACTCGCTCCCAGTATTTTAATGGAATCCAGTTCCATCCTCTTAAACTTCTGGTGACATGATGGCCTGAGCTGACACGGCCCCTCCCTTTAGTGCCAAACACCGGAAGAGCTGAATAAAGTCTTTGTTTCACTTGGTCAGAGTCCATTAGCCTTTGGTCTCTTTCTCCATGTCTGTCATGTTACCCTGGTACATACTTCCCTTCTTCTCCTTTTCTGTCACCCTGGATTTTTCTTTCCCTTCCCTACTCTGCATCTCTTCCCTCCATCCCCAGCCCCTTTCCTCCTCCATGTCCCTGCCCCAGCCTCACCTTATAGATCTGGCTGTTTTCTTCATGGGCTGCACCCCTGGCATGCAGCTGCATCTTCTCCTTGCTGTTGGACTCAAAGTCACAGATGTTGCAGCGCAGATGCAGAGGGGAGATAGACCCATAAGGGGCCCCATCTCCCAGGGGTACTGGGGAGGGGGTGCCCATGGCCCCACCCCCCTCCCGCAGATGGGCCACCAGCTGGTACTTCTGTGCATGTTTGTCAGTCTTGAGGTGGAGCTGGAAATTGGCCTTGAGCTGGGTGCCATAGCAGCAGAGCTTGCAGCGGTGGGTGTCACCGGCCACCTCCTTCCACTCGGCTTCTGGGAGGCTTCGGCCGACGCTGCAGTGGTAGAGCAGCAGCTCCAGGCTGTCTGTGCTGAAGGCCTGGCACACTAGGCAGCGGAACACCTTCGGGGACGAGCTGTCATCTGGGGGTGGCGAGGAGGGCAGGCCATCGGACGAGGAGCCCAGGAGCTGACCCGGAGGCAGGTGGGCATCAGGGGAGAGGCTGCCAGGGGCTGAGGGACAGAGATAGATTAGCAGCCTAAGGAAGAAATGGGGCAGGGTCAGTCCGCTATGTGGGGAGGTGAGTTACTGAGTGGGATAGTGCTCAGAGTGGCTTATGGTTACCTGAGTGAGGGAGATGGTCTTTGGGAGAAAGCCCGGGATAGGGTTTGGCCCTGGAGAGGAGAGAATAGGGAAGAGGAGCAGAGTCCAGGGAGCTTACCAGATGAGGGGAACTTTCGGGCAGGTGCACCAAGGTGGTGGAAACCATTGAGAAGCAGCTGGGCTTCCAGGGGCTTGTCTGGCCTCAGCCCAGGGCCAGGCAAGGAAGTCTGAGGCTGTCCTAGGGCCTGGGACCCAAAGTACTGGAAGAGTTCAGGGGGGTTGGTGGGGGCAGCCCCTGGTGGGGGAGGGGGCCCTGGCCCCACCAGCCCAGGAGGCAGGCCCAGCGGCAGCCCTTGGTGCAGCATTAGGACATTCTGCATGTGCTTCTCTGAGGTCATATGGATGCGCAGGTTGCGGGAGATGTTCGTCTCGTAGCTGCACACCTTGCACTGCCAGGATGATTTGGTCTTGGGCTCTTTGTCCCCGGCGGAGGGTGGGAGTGATGCTTCTGGGGGACTTCCCTGCCCACCGGGGCCCGCCTGGAAGCCCTGCAGGTTGGCCAGGTGCTTGTCAGACTGCATGTGGATGCTGAGGTTGCCCTTGGTGGTGGTAGAGTAGTTGCAGACATCACAGCGGTAGGGCTTGTAGCCACAGTTGTAGCTCTCGCCACGGGCAAGGCGGGGGTGGGCACCCCCAGCACTGCAGTAACTGCAATGACTGTTGCTCTCAGGGTGCTTCTCTCGCATGTGCACGTCCAGGGTCTGCTGGTACTTGTAGTGCCAGTTGCACTTGGGACACTTGAGTGTCTTGCAGGAGTTGCGAGAGTGAAGCAGGGACATGTGGCTGGACAGGCTGAGGCCCTGGAAGGCTGCAGGGGCTGGGGTGTAGTCATCAGCCAGGCGGTAGGGCTGGGGTGGATCATTGGGATCTTCAGGGGAGCCCACTGGGGCGGGGAGAGTGCCCCCCTCCTTGGAGGTGGGTGAGCTTTGGTTGAGTGGGGGGCAGAGCCCTCCATCCTCTTCTTGCCCCTCGGGGAGCCAATCTGGTCCAACCTCGCCTGCTGCTACTGGCGATTCTTTGGCTTGGGTTGGGCTGGGGTCCCAGGCGGCTGGGGTTATGGGTGGGGAAGGTGGGCTGAAGGGCATGACTTCTTCAGCGGGGAGGACAAGGGCCTGGACTTCTGCCTCAGGAGGGCCATCCTCGGTCTGGGCCACATTTGCCTCTGTGTTCACTGTGCTGCTGTTACCAAGGGGTATCTCAAAAGGGGAATGGGCAGAGAGTTTTGGTTCCAGAAAGCTTATGAGGGCCATGCAGCCCTCTTCCCCCTCCTGGAGCACGGCTGGGTTGCCCAGCACGTCCTGGTATTGGGCAGGAGTTAGCTTTACCCCATGAGACTGTGTGTGATCCATAAAGGCCTGGGGCCTGCTGAAACCCAGGCGGCACAGAAAGCAGAGCCAGAAGAGTGCCATGTGGTCTCCCCCTCTGTTCCCCAGGGGGCCATCTTTGGGATCTCCGACTGGGTTTGGAGCCAGCTGGTAGCTCCAGAAGGCTCCATCCTTTCCCTCACAGGCAGCCGGAGATGGCGCTGAGGTATCGTGGGACAGAATTTGGTCAGAAGAGCTAAAGCCTTGGATTGGGTCAAAGCCATGTTGGATGTGAAGGGCAGTGAGATGTGCAGGGGGCGGGCGGGCAAGGAGGGGCAGGCTGGGCTCTTCCTTGATGCCCTCCTCACCCCAGGGGAAGCCCTTTGGTAACAGGTCACTGCTGCCTGGCAGGGACAGCTCGGCCACTAGGCAGGCCTCACCACCAGCTGTGAAGAATAAGTGGTTGCTTAGGTCCACGGGAGGGAGCCCTCCTTCCTCCTCCTGCTCCTTGTCCTTTTCTACCCCCAGGTCCTTTGGTGGGAAATGGCCACAGCCAGGCCCTTCTTGGGGCTCTCCAGTCTCCTTTGGTGGGACGAGGCCACAACCTGACTCCAGGGGCTCTCCCCCTGGCTCTGAGGGCCTCATGCTCTCAGAGGTGGAGGGGGCAGCAGGGGGATCTTTGGTGACAAGATCAGAGGGGGTGCTGGAGGAGGAGGTGTCCGGAGGCGGGGGCGGGGCATTGTGCCCAGGGGAGGGGGTGGTGCCAGTGGTAGAGGCTGAGTTAAGGGTGGCCATGGTAGACGGAGGAGTGCTGGGGGTTCATTTCAGCGTGACAGCCAGTACCCTGCAGGGAAACATGAAAGAGCAATGCTGTGAAGCTGCAGGGATACCAGCCAGGCAGCTGAATCTCTGGATACTGCAGCTCCTTCCTTTTCCACCAGACTCAGACACTAACTTACCAACCTGAAGCTCTACTTAGTGTCTAACAGACTTTAGAACTTAACATGTCCAAAATCAGAACTCTTTGTCTCCTGAACCTGCTCCTGCCCCATCTTTTCTATTTCAAAAGTTGGATATTTAACCAGTTGCTTAGGCTAGAAGCCTACAAGTTTTCTCTTGTCCTCACCCATCTCTGATGTAACAGTCCCTTCACTTCTTTCTTCACTAGCAGCATCCTGGTCCCATCATGACCACCTCTTTCCTGAACTGATGCAACAGAGGCCACACTGGCCTCCCATTTCCCCTACTGTCCTCTACAGTCCATTTTCCCTCCACCCAGCAGCCAGACTGCTCTGTCATTAGCACAGGGAATGATGCCTGCCACACAGTCAACAGGTATCTTTTCAGTGACAGAACTCTGGGGAGGGCCCACAGAGTTTCCACACCCCGAAGAGGTGAATTCCCTAAGTCAAGGTCTTTTTGCCAGAGATATTCCACAGCTGATATCCTCTGGCATGCAGGCGCCATGCTGCACTCAGATGCCTTCCAGATCCACCTCTGGAAGCTTGGATTGTGGAATAGGTGGGAGCTTTCCTGGCCAACTAGCATGCAGCCTTTTATCTCTTTCCCAAAGAGATAAAAACTAATAAGTGATAGTAATACTACCATGAATAGATGCTGGCACTATGCTAAATGCTTTATATTATCATCTCATTTAATTTCACAGCAACCTTATTTTACATATGAGGTAGCCAAGAAACAGTGAGGTTAAGTGAGCCACAGACAGTGGGTGGGAACTAGCTAAACCCCAAGGTTGTGGCCTAGACTCCTCCTCAGACTAAATAAAGGCAAAATGAGCCTCAAAAAGACTAGAAATCAGGATTCCTGGGCTGCCTCCAACTAACTAGAAGCACCAGAGCCCCCATCCTCTTTTTAACAGGATTCCTCCCTCAAACTCATCAGTTCCCATGTCTCATCATCCCATACTTCTCCCAAGGCTCCAAGGGGCCCATCTACATCCTTTCCAGCTATCCGCATTAGCAGACATCTAATGATTAAATTTCTAGTGCTCTGTCAAGAGTGTTTCAGGGAAGGGGTAAGGGTATGACCTCTCTTTCCCTAGGTCATCTCTAACCCTCACTTCCAGATTCCTTGATTTGGAATGGGTCCTTGGTCTGGTCCCACCTAGCCTGCAGGTCCCAATCCAGCTTCCCTCCTCCTCCTGGGGGTCTAGCCAGGCGTGAAGTCAGAGCCATTAAGGAGCTCCAAGTGGGGCAGGATTAGCATGCTAATGAAAATGCAAATCAGAACCTGGAAAAGGGGTGGAGGGGATGGAGAGGTGGGGGAGTTGGAGAACCAAAAGGTAGGTGAAGGAATCGGACAGAGTCAGTTCCTAGACATCTAGAAAGCAGAAGCCGTACAGTTGTAGGGGAAAGGTTTTCTTCTGGAGTCCTAGGATGGGGGAGAGGGCAAGGGTGCTGGTTTGTGAGGGTCCAACATTCCACTGTCATTCCCACATGGTGGGCCCCACTGTTGAGAGCTGAACACAAGTGGGTGCTCTCTCTCAGTTGGCCCAGCAATAGAACCCACCCTTCCTACTTCAACCAACTTCTTCCTGGCTCCTGACTTGCAACTCTAGACCACAGTTCAGAGGAGGACTAGACAGACATAAGCCCCAAATCCTGTAGTTACTTCCAGATCCTCTCTCCAAAGTGTCTACTTCCCTGGAATGGAAAAAGACACAGCTAATTCCTAGCTAGAAATCTAGGAAGGCACTTAGCTTTTGGCTAGCTTGTGGGTGCGACTCAGATCGCCGAGGGTAGGTTGGCAGCTGTTTAAAATTGCAAATCTCTTCCCCACCTCCCAACCTAACCCTCCTCCTCTTCAGGAAAAAATTTCAATTGCAAATTTATCTCTGCCTCAGTGCATCCCCCCCACTGCCACCAATTCCCCCTTCCCTTTTCTTCTCGGTGCTTCTCCCATCACCCACTATTTATTACAAACCTTTAGCTGCAGTAATTATTTTTTTCATTTTTTCCCCTCCTTCCATTTCCCTCCTCCATCCTTCCCTCTCTGAATCTCTAGGTCCCTTTCTTTGCCCTTCCTACCTTGAACTGGAGATGATGCAGAAGCAGATGACAGGACTAAAAGTCATCCCTCACCTGCCACCCCCCCGGCCAAGATTCTTGTTCATTCTCAGACCCATTGCTATTCCTCCCTTTAGTTCCCGATTTTCCTTAAGGGCATCTTCTCTCCCTTGGGACACTTCTCAGACATGGGTAAAGGGACAAGGCAGCCCCTCAAAGGCCCTAACATTCCTGCCTCTGAAGGAGGGAAGGAAAAAGACGGTGGCTCTGGTGTAGAGTGGAGGTGGAGGACAGTCCAAAGGAAAGACCTGGGCAGAGGCAGGGGCTGGGGGGCCTATGTGAAAGAGAGGGGTTAGGGGAGACAGAGCAGGCAGTAGCGGCAGTGTGATTAGAGAGGAGATTGATGTGAAGGGGCGCCACAGACGGCAGAGAGAGTCAATAAAACGAGAGGATCACATTAGAGGCGACAGAGAGAGCTTTAAATTACAAGGCTGCTGCCACCAAGGGGGATGGGAGGAGGGAGGCCTGGAGCCAAGGGAGGGTGGAGAGTTCTGAGGGTGTAGTCATCCCCTGAGATGAATCTTCCAGCTCCAAAATGGACCTCAGTCTCCAAAGCTCCCTGCTGCCCCCTCATTCCACCCTCCCTCTCTAATGCGTCGTTTCCTCACAAGGGTAAGGAAGGGAGGAAGGGGAAGATGGAGAAAAAGCTGTAGGAGAAACAGAAGATTTTTCTTTTTTTCTTTGGTACTGCCCTTTTCCTCCCTCCTGACCCACGTCCTTGGCTATTTAGTCCTCAGGATGAGAAGGGAAGGATGGAAGTGCCACTTTCAGAGCTCAGCTAGAGAGTTATTGCTCCACAAACAAACAAAATATAGAGTCATAATTACTAAACTGCAAATATTCTTCCAGATAAGGGAAAAGGAAGACAGCAGGGAGCCAGGAAGCAGCAAGACACACGCTAGGATACAGAAAGAGAGAGAGAGAGAGAGAGAGAGAGACACAGAGAGAGACAGAGAGAGATTATGAGACAGACAGATGGCGGCTTGGACGTGAAGTTGCAGGAACAGTGTTGAAAAGGCATGCTCTGAGACCAAGGAAGACAGGAACCAAGGCAAGACTTAAGAACTGGAGAATTACAGGAGCAAAAAGGGTAGGGCCAAGGGCAAAGCTAGGACCAAAAGAATGAAGTCTGAGAAAGGAGAGACCTGCCCCTCACTGAAGAGGAGCCAGGTTGTGGGTTCAGGCCGGTAGAACTGGAGGCAAATACCCACCAGGGGCGCTTCCTCTGAGACCCCCAGCGAGACCAGGACTCCCCTTGGTACAGCCCTGTCCCACCTCTGGCTCACCAGGAGAAGAAGACAAACACTATTGCTCCCTAGTGGTTATACAGGGAACATCACCAAGGAGAGGGCAAGCCTGATGGAGGACAAGACTGACTTTCCCCTCCCCAACTCTGCTCCTGTAACAACAAACCACACACTAAAACCGTCCTCCCTCCTCTTCTCCAACGCCAACTACAGGGCAAAGGTTTTTGCTACAATGTCTGTCAGGGCACCATCAAGTTTGCTTAAGATGTGCATACAACGATTTCCATATCAGAGTCTTCCAAGTAGTTTTGCTTTTTTTTGAGTCAGTGTCTCACTCCATCGCCCAGACTGGGGTGCAGTGGCATGTTCACAGCCACCCCAGCATCGACCTGCTGGGCTTCAGCGATCCTTCCACCTCAGCTTTCCAAGTAGCCAGAACTACAGGTGCGCACTACCAAGCCTGGCTAATTTTTTATTTATTGTAGAGATAAGGTCTCGCCAAGTTGCCTGGGCTGATCTCAAACCTGCGGGCTCAGGCAATCCACTCTCTTGGCCTCCCAAAGTGCTAGGATTATAGGCTGAGCCACTGAGCCCAGCCACTTTTCTAATTATCTACCCAGTTTCCCTTACTCAGAGCCACTTTTAGGTTTTCTTTTATCCTCTCTCTGAAATCCTTGCCTAAAGCACTGCTATCTTCTTTTTTTTTT
>NW_007253869.1:330736-340047 GCF_000164805.1 Carlito syrichta | reverse complement strand
ATATTTTTCTTCTTTTTTTTTTTTTTTGAGTTGGAGTCTCACTCTGTCACCCATACTGGAGTGCAGTGGCCGCTCCCGGCCACCGCAGCCTCGCCTGCTGGGCTCCGGCGATCCTTCCGCCTCAGCCTTCCGAGTAGCTGGAATTACAGGCGCGCGCTACCACGACCGGCTAATTTTTTGATTTATTGTAGAGATGAGGTCTCGCCAAGTTGCCCAGGCGGGTCTCGAACCCGCAGGCTCAGGCAATCCACTCACCTCAGCCTCCCAAAGGCATGGGATTACAGGCTGAGCCACCGAGCCCGGCTTATTTTTATTCTTTTTAACTTCTCATTCCAAAGGATGAGTTTATTTTTTTAAGGCAGTAGAAGAACATGGTCGTCGGGTTCAATTCTGGTTCTACCATTCACTGACTGTGCAATCTTGGGAAGCTACTTGTGGTGCCCTAGTCTCCTTAGCCGGGAAAATGGGAATAATATCATCTTTATACAGGTGTGAAGACCACAGTAGGCAACATGTATTCGGTGCATATACTGGGTATTCAATAGGAGTAGTTTTTTTGCCTTCCTCTTGGAGGTTTCCTCCCAGAGTGGAACAAGATGTTTGCACAGAGGCTGACAACTTTCCTTCTGCTTCACCCCTTTCCTGACCAAGATTCATCCCCTAATCACTGCCCTTTTCAATGTAAGGCAGAATCTAAGGTGATAGGATATAAATCTAGTCTACTCAGTGGCAAAGTTCACTTCTTACATGGTCCTCCTGATTGTTAATCCCAGAGCAAAGAGTGGAAGCTTTACCTAGGCTCACTCTTGGACATGGCACAGAATCAATTTATACCTGGATGAAAACTATTCTGGCCTCTCCCTGCATTTCTTTCTTATTTACTTCTTTTTTTCAAAGACCTGTTCCAAGCCATCCCTGCATTTAAAACCATCATTTTCTCCATTTCTGAATCTTACATTCTATATGTAAAAAGAAAACAAGCAAAATGGTAATCCTATTCCTCCATTTCAAGTCTGTTTCTCCTAGACCTCTCTTTTGTCCCCTTCTATAAATATTTAGGCAGTGCTTACTTTGTGCAAGATAAGTTTTGTCCAAAAGAGAGAAAACCAGTATGGCAGGGAATTAGACAAGCAGGAGAAGGAGTACCATATCTGGTGAACAAAAAGACAGTGAAGGCAGGGAAGAAACGGGAGAAAGTAGGGAGAGAGAGTGGGATGTGTGTGTGTGTGTGTGTGTGTGTGTGTGTGTGTGTGTGTGTAGGTGGTAAAACTGGATGTTGATTTGCATATGTAAATATTGAGTCTCTTCCAGGCCTCCCAGTTTTTGGCACCCTATTAGGCAGGTAGCCTGTCCCCAGTGAGAGGGAGGCAACAAGGAGACTGTGTCTTACACCATGCAAGATGCGTACAGTAATGCATCAGGGAATTGTGTGAGGTGTGAGGAGAAAAGGGGAAGCTCAGAGGAAGAAGATGGGGGTGGGTAGGGAGCAGACAGGGGTAGAAGAGAAGCTATAGGCGAGAAACCACACACATCCACATTTGCATGGATTTGCTGAGGTTGGCTGCCGCATGTCTGCCAGTGGTGGGGGTAGGGGTGCAGGAGAGTAACTTCTTGGCCAGGAATCTCGCCTGATAACTCGCAGTGTTAAGACAGTGGCATGGAGCTGCTCTGCTGCACAGATCTGTGTGATCTCATTGTGCACTGGAGAGACCCACATTCTGCTGATGCGGTTCTCACATTCTATATACCTCAGAACAACCACATGAGGCCAGCTTGGAACCCTTCTTCTGTGTGAATATTCAAGTAGTGAAGGGCAGGGAGTTGTGTCCTTGAATTCAGAATCTGGATCTTATCTGATCCTGCCATGGGGGACCTCTGTAGAAGACTTTAGTCTCCTTGAGCTTGAAAGTAATCGCAGTCAATTCTTCTGTAATTATTTGGAAGGATACCATTTATGAGTATATATAAATAAGTCTTTCTGGCTCTTTGATTCTGTGTAAACCTATGATGTAATGATTCCATATAAATATTATTACAACAACAACTGTAATAATAATAGAATGACAGTCAACATCTTTATGTTTACCATGTGCCATGTACCATGCTAAGCCCTCGGCAAGTATCACATCACCTAGTTCTCCATTACAATCTGATGCAATAGGTAAGGCTATTTGTTCCTGTTTTACAAACATGGAAATAGACTTAGATGGGTTAAGTAATTTTTAAAGTCTCCCACTTAGAAAGAAGTGGAGTCGAGATTGAACTCAGGTAGGCTGGCCCCAGTGCCCCTGCTCTTGGGTTAATTTGTAAGTTTCTGAACTCTGACTGGTATGCACTTGGAATGAGGCCTTTGAGTCTGAGTGTGTTATTCTGCCCTTATGCCTGTTGCCCTGAGCGTGTGCTGTCATGCTCCTCTTTGAGCTTGAAGGGGCTAGATGGTTGTCTCCCACTTGATTTGCTTCACTGCTTTGTGCAACTCCAGGGGGCGCCATTCATGCTGCAGTCAATACAAGGGCCTTGGCCATTGTGTATGGAGATGGAGAGAGAGGGAGAAGGGGAGGTTTAGAGATGGCAGTTAGTATTATTTGGAAGATGAGAGAGACAGAGACAGACAGAGGGGCAGGGAGAAAGAGAGACAGAGAGGAGGCGAAGGATAGATATGGCAGTTAGTGTTATTTGAAAGATTTTATGTATACCCATTAGTGGCAGTGTCTCCTAAAAGTTAAAAGTCTACACATGTGTATCCTTATTAGCATATAAACTTCCTCAGATAAGCAGTCTGGTGTTACTTAAAAACAGCCTTTCGAGTCAGACAGACCTGGAATCAAATTCTACTTCTAGTATATTCCTTAATACGCAAATGACCTTAGGTGAGTTGCTTAAAGCAATTCTGTATCTTCCTATAGAGAGTGGGAAATAGTATCTCATGGGGTTGTGTCCACTGAAATGATCATTATTGAGACTGGCACTTTGGATGTGATCAATAAATGGAAATGATAATTATTCATCCACATGTCTTATTTCCTAAGTTTGGGGGCATTGTATGTTTATTGCTTTTTGATTTGTGTGGGGGGTGGGAGTTGGTAGCCTGGGTTTAGCCCCTTCCCAGTACCTCTTTGGGGTTAGCGGAGGTGCTTCTTTTTGGTTCCTGGCTGAATGTCCCCTAGGTCCTCCAGTTACACCTGTTTGGGTCCTGGGTGTCCCGTCAGCAGCGGATGTCCTGAGCTGGTGTGTTGCTGTGTGCCTGTATGCGCTTGGTGGCCCGGCTGGCGCGGGCGTGTTTGGGGTGGTGGTAATTACTGGGATGGCCCAGCCCTAATGAGTGTGATCTCGTTACACTCTCGCCGCCTCAAATGGAGCTAACCTCATTTCACAGCCATTAGAGATGGAGATGAGGCCCCGCCCACTGGCCCCACCAGCTGCCGCTTTCGCAGCCCCGGCCACGTTCTTTCCCTCCGGTTCGCCATTTCTCAGGTCCATCTCTCCTTCTCCCTCCTTTTTTCCTGCTTCTCCTTCAGGTTTCCCTTTCTTATTCTCCATTGTTCTTCCCCCATCCGTCCTTCTGCACCTCTCCCCTTTTCGCTTCCCACGTCTGCCTCCCTTCTCCTCTGCTCCATTCCCGGGTTCCTCTTCCCTTCGCTCAGCACCCTCCCTCTTCTCTCCCCCTGTCGATTTGTCCTCTGCATTACCATTTCTCCATCCTCTTTTCTGTACCCCTCCCCCGCCCTTCACTGCTGCTGTCCCTCCCCTCCCCCACATTGCCCTGTCTGGCCAAAGGACAAATCTCAAGGGGAAACCAGCAAAGACAAACAAGGAGCAGTGACTTCATTATCGTCGTTAATTTGCCACTTCAGTTCCTCCCATAAGGGTCAAAGCCAGCACGGCTTGAACTCAGGACTGACACGGAGGCTGAGGCCACAGCCTGGCTTTTCAGCTTTCCCTCTCATGCAGACACTTCCTCCCTCCTCCTTCACAGTCTACACTTCCCTGCAAGAGGTCAGGCTCCCTGTTTCCTCTCCAGTTTCTCAATCCTCACAGCCTACTGCCAGTCTTCCTTTTTCATTTAAATTGTGGTGATCTCTGGACTCTCTTCTCATCTCCAAATCACATGGGTTTTTGTTTTTTTTTTAACCTGTGACTCCCTCTATCTGTCATACTCTCCCCACTCCTCCCTGCCCAATCTGTCCCAAACCTCTTTCTTGTCCTTCCCAGGTCTTCGCTCTTCCTAATCACAAGTGCACTTTTTTTCTAAACACCAGGATTTATCATATAGCCTGAAGAAGCTGGAGGTTGGAGGAAGAAAGGCCTGTCGCTCAAGTAGGGCAGTGAAACAGAACAGAGGATGGCTGGGGAGAAATGCAGACAACTGTGATGGAGGAGAGAGGCCCTCGAGTCAAGGGGAGCAGAAAAATCCAACCCACAACTATGGCCCGGGGAAAAAGGAGGACAGAGGCAGAGAGGGCTTTGGGCTTGAGACTGGGGGAGAGGGAAGGGGGACCGACAAATCAAGGAATGAGAAATTTGAGGATGGAAGTGGCTTTTACTCCATCAGGTCCTCAGGGAAACACAATCTAACACTCCTGATCTACCCTCTACCCTCCTTCACTGAGAAGCCAATGACTGGCAATTGACTCTTGACCTCTAGCCTAAGCCCAGCCCCACAGGGAGAGGCCCAGGGTAGTTAGCTGTGACTGGAGGAGGCACTAGGGAGATGCGCACACATGAAGCAAAAATTCCTGGCCTACGTCTGTCCTGCCCCACTGACTTTGCACATCAACAGCTCCACAGGACCAGACCCTGCATGCGTATACCCTCTTCTCTCTGCAGAGTGGTCTTGCACACCCTGGGCCCATCACGACTTCCTAGCTGCACAGGTCCCTATTCATGCGACATTCCAGTAGATGGCCCTGCTGGGAATTAATTCCAAGGTCTAAGCTTTAGCATTGATGTAATCCAGTATTCCTGCCAGTCACAGAAGAGGATCCTATTCTATCATTTGACTTCTGGGGAAAAAAATGTTGAGGGTTACTAAGCTGTCTGGGTAGGAATGAGAAAAAGATCTCTTCCTCCAGGTGTATACAGCCTCCTCACCATGGAACAACTTGATGGCAGGAGTGCAGGTGGATCTCAGCCTTATCACCCCTTATCTGGACACCCTGAACAACCAAACATGGGGATCATGGTTTCTGGACTGGTACTACATGAGGGAGCCACTAAAAGCCAGTGGATTACCTTAGGGGCCTGGAAGTCACCTCTAAATCTTTCACCCCTTCCTCACCAGCCTAGGGAGGAGAAGGGATGGGCAACTGGTTCCCTGGGACTGTCCCCAGAGAGGCAAGGGGCTCTGGGAAAGTAGGTGGTGGGATGACTGAGCTTAGTGTGAGGAGCCTGAGAAGAAAGATGGAAAAATCAATGAAATGAGTTTCTAACGGTGAGGTAAAGGACCGCCGTGTCGACAGCCTGTCGCTTGCTGCAAAATATGAGCTGCCCAACTCCGTGGCGGCGGCTGACAGCGCAACAGCCACCACTGTCCTCCCTTTGGGCCCCCGCCTGGCAGCCCCTTCTCCAGCTGCCCTGGCCTTTCTTATTATAGCTAGACTGTCCCCCAGGGCTCCCAGCTCTCTCTCTTCCTCATCTTTCCTAGATTTTTCAACCCTTTCAGGGTCCTTTTGGCTCCACTGCAGAAACAGGATATAATCCTCGACTAGGTGCATCTCTCTCCCCCCTATGGCTTCTCTGTATTTCGACTTCTCTCTTTCTGCAGAATTCACTGAGAGTTGTTGTGAGCTCTGCATCTCTTGCCTTCCCCTCTTCTAGATACCTCTGGACTCTTTAAACAATGGGCAGTCAGATGTCAAGGCCATCCCTCACAGGGTTCTTTATGTTGGGGTCTGGACAGCAATAACCTCTGCCTTTTGGCCCACATGGCCAACACTGACTTCTGTGTAATTACCTGAGTTGGGACAGGTGTTTAGAATGGGACTGGTGTTGATTTATGAACTCTTTATTTGTGGCCACTATATAAATGTGGGTATGGCTGATTTGATCATAGTTTCATGGTTGGGAATGGGGTGGGGATGCTATTTCTAATTCAAATTTGCCAACTCTCTTTGGAAACAACTCTCAACCTTTTCTGGAAACTGCCTCCTTTCTCTACCCTCCTCCGCATCTTCCTCTTGGGGCTCCTAGGAATGTTCATTCATGTTTTCTTCCAGTTATTTATACAAAGACATCCCACATTCGTCCTGGGAGTTTCTCTGGCTGTCTCCAAATGTGCCCCTAACTCAGTCTTTCTCTGCCTCAGATCTATCACTGGTTAACTCCCCTTCAGTCATTCCCTCCAGTTTGTGATTTCCCAACTTGCCCATTTATGCATACTTAGGTGGTGGAGGTGGGGAGGAATTAGGTGGGGCACTCTTTTCTCTCGTCTCTCCCTATTAATTCAGCATTTGATCAACAGTTATGCATTAAGTCTCTTCGGTGTCACAGACACCGTGCTATGTGCTGGAAAACAATCAGAGACTAAGCAGACACAGCCCTTCCTTAGTTTGGTCTTTTACCAAACAGCTTATTCTCTCAGACTAAGGGACCCCAGCTTCCTCCACAGCCAAATTCCACTGGCATTTCAGAGCCCCTCCCCTTTGTCTATCCCTGCATCAATTTGTACTCATCCAGCTCTGAGCCCCTCTCTTCTGCATTTCCAGCTGTTCATCTTACATTTTCAACAACTCTCATTTCTGCTCACAAAGCCCTTCTTGTTTTACGTTCTGTAACTGTCATTTCCAGGTCTCCTCTTCCATCTTGATCTGCCTTTCCATCCTACCTTCCCAGCCTCAATGCCCGGTCTACCAAGGTCCCTTCCTCTTGATCCTGGCACTCACAAACAAGTCGTTTGTGACAATTGTTGTTCTGAGCCAAGATCAGCTCCAGGGAGGCAAGGTCAAGCTGGCAGAGCCAGAAATCCTACAGATTTAAGCCAAGCCCCAGCCCTGTACATGATACAGCTCCCCAGCAAAGCAGCAGTTTGTTCCTGTATGGGTCTCAAGGTAACACCAGCTGCCTCTGACATCATGGAGGGAGGAACCCTGTCAGGTTGCCAAGGCAACACCAGCAATTTATGACATCAGAGGCTTGAGGTCTTTGGTTCTCAGGGGGATAGGAAGATTCAAGTTCCTGTCAGCTGAAGTAAATGGGAATTTTACTTTTTAATCTCTTTGCTGGCTTTCTGGCTAGGGGATGAAATACAAAGGCCTTTGCTGGGGTAGTAACTGATTAGGCCATTGGAATGAATGCTTGTGAGGTTCTCTCTCCCTCTCTCTTCCCCAGATAGCTGTGTTCTGTCTCTCTGGCTCTCTGTCTCTCTCTCTTTCTCTCTCACATTTCTCTCTTTTGGGGCTTCACCCAATATTTCTTCTATGTTTTTTTTTCCTACACAGATCGTGCCCCCTTCCCACCGTGCTCTCTTTGCATCAGTCAGGCTGTGTCCTCCTCACACCAGAGGCATTTGTTTCCTTTGATACCTCATCCTCTCCTCTTTTCCCTCCACCAAGCTCTGTGCAGCTCTGATCTGCCTCAGCACTCCTCCATTTGCCATCCACTTGCCTTCTTTGTACCATACTCATTTTCTACCACATCTTATTCGTGAATTCCTCCCTTCCCCCACATTACCATTGTATTCACTTCATATTGCTTTTTCTGTGGACCTCCTCTCTAGGAATATTCTGTCATTTCTCTTCCTGCTTCTTTCTGTATAGCTATTAACTCATGTTTTATTTCATTCTCCCAATTTCTCATTAATCACTCCATGGTTCCTCCCCTGCCCCCCATTCTGCATAGATTTTCCTCCCTTCCCTTGCACGTCCCTCACATCATACATTTCTCTACCCCATGTGTTTATTGCATCGGCCTCCCCTTCCTTTCTGCAATTCTGTTCGCCTCTGAAATCTTCCATCTTCAGCCCATATCTACCTCCTCCTTTTACCTTTCCAAGCTCCTAAGGTCTGGAAAAACAATGACGGGCTAAAAACCAAGGTAAACTCTCCAGATCCTTTCGTTACCTTTCTTTAGGCTGAATAAACCTGGCCCCTTGCATAAGATAGCTTCTGTCACACTAATAAAAACTGCCTCGTAAAGAATGGTGTTGAATCCAAATATCACGGCAGGGGCCCAGGAAGAAGATGAAGAAAAGTGAAGAAAAAGCAACTGATATCTAGAATGAACTGAAGGATAAGGGGCAACCAGGCAGGGTGGAGCTTATAGTCCTAGAGAATGTCCCCTCACAAAATTAAACTTGACAGTTAACTGACATAATGGCACAGATTGATGAAGGGGTTATATGCCCCTGGAAGCCCATTAAATTGACTTCTTGGCCTGTTTATGTGCCTTCACAAGCCCTACGTCCCTGCTCAGCCAGCCCCTTGCTTGCTGGTATCTCCTGCTGCTGGGGTTAAAATGCTGTGTAAGAGGATAAGGGATAAAAGAAACTTAGGGTGACCCATGAGAAAAGGTAGGAAGAGGGCAGATTTTGGGAACAAAGATGGAGAATAAGCAAGAGAAATCCTGGGAGACAAGGATGGGGGAAGAAAGGGGTGAAACAAAATGGGGAAATGAAAAAATACACAGTGGTGAAGTGGGGGAAGGGAGGAAAATTAAGTCACCAGGGAAGAGGTTTTGTGATGGGAAGCTCGTGGTAAAAGCAGATGATACACAAGAGAGCAGAGGGTGAGGTCCTGATGAGGGAGACAGGCACATGGCAAAGGGGACAGTCAACAGTACTAGGAAGTTCCAAAGCTTCCCTAATGAAGGTGGAAGAGGAGGCTGTCTTGGCCATGCTGAAAGGACACCAGAGCCTTTGGTGGGAGACACATTTGCTCCAGCCTTCTACTCTTCCAGGACCCCGACTGACCACCATAGTCATGACTGATAAGTAAATTCCTAAGTAGCCTGGGAAGGCCAGCGATATCTGGATGGACCCTGAAGGAGAGGGCATGGAGTCCTAGACCAGCAGAATAGTCAGGCAGCCAAGGCGTGACACATAGTGACAGGGACACACAAGGAGAGAATCACTCGGATGGGAAGGGTCACAAGTGGAGACAGTGACACACAGACCTGGAGATGTATGGGGTGAGGAGACAGGATGAAAAATGGCAAAACCAAGAGGCAGGGACACATGGACAGAGATCAGAGGGGCTACAGGAGCAGCTAGAAGCATGGTCCAGTTCTCGAAAATGATAGGGCTACTTAAAGAGGGGGAGCAGACGAGAGGATGTGGGGGGGGGGTCGGCAGGGCAGACACGCATCACCTCGAATGG
>NW_007253869.1:329825-330716 GCF_000164805.1 Carlito syrichta | reverse complement strand
ACCGGGCCTCCCCTTCCCTCCGGGACCCCCGCTCCCCGCACAGCTCGGCGCGGTCCGTCTAGGCTTTCGTTACCCTCCGTCTGTCCGGCGGGCCCCTGCCTTTTCCTTCCCGGTCTCTCCTTCACCCCTGCATCCCTCTCTTCCCTCCCATCCCCGTTCGTACGCCCTCTTCCTCCCACACCCTTGCCCCCTTCTCCCTGGGCTCTCGGTCTGTCTGTCTGTCCGTCCGTGTCCCCTCCCCCAGCCCCTTCCCGTCCCTCTCCGTCCCCTCCAGCGGCAGTCTCCGAGCGCCTCCTCTCCCCTCCGTCTCGAGCTTCCAAAGAGCAAGGAAGGGAAGAAGAGAGAGAGGGAGAGGAGAAAAAAAACCAACCCAGCAGCATCGGAAATCGATGCACTTACACCTCAGCTGGAAGCAGGGACGGGAGTCGAACCGCGGCCGCCGAGCAGCGCGAGGCGGGGAGGGGAGGGGGCGGCTCTTGGAAGGGACTTCTCCGATGTGTTGATTCCTTTTTTTTCCCCTCCTCCTCCCTCCCTCCAGCGCTCGCTCCGGGGCGTCGGGGACGGAGATGGAAAAAATAAATAAATAAATTCACGGCGGTGAGGGAAGTGAAGGAAAATAATCAATGCTATTTGGCTGCGGCTGAAGTGTTTTCCCGGCTTCGTGAGGGGGTTTCCATTGATTCACCCTGGGCACTCGCTCGCTCCCTGCCTCCTCCTCCTCCTCCTCCTCCTCCTCCTCGCCCTCCTCCTCCTCCTCGCCCTCACTCCTCCGCCTCATTCACTGGCTGGAGTCGAGGCGTCCCACACAATGGAATAATCAATACCCAGGCGCCCGGGGCGGCCCCACTGAGCAGGTGCAGCGGCCCGCCCGCCGCGAAGCATGCCGGGAGT
>NW_007253869.1:307774-329805 GCF_000164805.1 Carlito syrichta | reverse complement strand
CCCGCCCGCCGCGCTGAACCCGAGGCCCAGGCCCGGGGTCCGGGCGCGGGCCAGGCGGCGTGGCCGGCCGCCGCCGCCTCGACTCTGGCGCCGGGTGAAAGCCGATGCCTGCAAAGAGGGCAGGCCCCTTTAAACTCGTTCCCGTCTCTTCCTCCTCTTCATTCTGCCTCTAGAAACCATACATATGTTTTGTTGTAAATCCGCTCTAGAGCAAGCCCTGGCTTCTGCCTGCTTCTCAGAACCACCCAAGGCCTATCTCTTATTTTCTCACCCCCTTCTTCCTGCTTTATTATTCTTCTTCCCTTCTGATTGGATACTAGAACCTTCTCTTTCACTTCTCTCCGAAGTCTCTAAGAGCTTCTGTCTCCTCCACCCCTTGTGGCCTGGTAGTCCCTGAGCTGGGTAGGGAGGGGAGAGGTTCTGGTTCCTCCTCATCTTTAGTTTATCCTCTCATAAGTACTCCTATATTCTAATAATAATTTCTAAGACTTATTGAGTGCATGGGACAATGTCAAGCACTTTTATGTATATTTATTCCTTTCAGGCCTGTGAGATAGACACTATTAGTACCATTTTTTTTTTTTTTTGATTTGAGAAAACCAAGGCACAAACAAGTGACTTAGCCGGCCCAAGGTTGAATGGCCAATAAGTGATAGTGCTAGGATTCAAAACTCAATGGTCTGGCTCCAGAGCCCACACTAGCTCCTACAATCTACTTCTCTCTCTCTCTTTTTTGAGTCAGAGTCTCGCTGCCACCCAGGCTGGATTGCAGTGGCACGCTCATGGCCACTGCAACCTCCACTTGCTGGGCTCAGGAGATCCTTCCGCCTCAGCCTTCCAAGTAGCAGGAACTACATGCATGTGCCACCATGCCCAGCTAGTTTTTCTTTCTTTTTTTGTTTTTTTGACTTCTCTTAAACAACAACAAAACCGTGAAGTTCACATGTAAAAAAGAAGAAACAGTCTGAGTTTCTACTATGTGACAGTTTGTTACTGAATCCTCACATGTCACTTGAGGCAGTCCATATGTTCCCAATGATAAAGCAGAGGCTTAGGGAGGTAGAGTAGCTTGCCCAAGGCCAAATATTTAGAAGTGAATCGGAAAGTCAATCCCAGGTCTGTCTGGCTCTGGAGTCTGGTTTTTGCATTCCATTAAGCTGCTGCCTTTGCCCTACTGGACTGGACAAATAGTAGGTCTTTATCCCGGGTCAACAAAACTGAAAAGCAAAGGATAGATGAAAAGCAGACCTGTAGCCGGGCTCGGTGGCTCAGCCTGTAATCCTGCGCCTTTGGGAGGCTGAGGTGAGTGGATTGCCTGAGCCTGCGAGTTTGAGACCCTCCCGGGCAACTTGGTGAGACCTCATCTCTACAATAAATCAAAAACTAGCCAGACGTTGTAGCGCGCGCCTATAGTTCCAGCTACTTGGAAGGCTGAGGCGGAAGGATCGCCGGATCCCAGCAGGTCGAGGCTGCGGAGGCCAGGAGCGGCCACTGTACTCCAGTCTGGGCAACAGAGTGAGACTCCAACTCAAAAAAAAGAAAAGCAGAACTGTGAGAGGAGTTGGGGGCTGGGGTTCCTTCCCTCCCTAACCAATGGTGTTTGACATGGAGTGTGGGGGGAAGGGTACGTCCAAGTTTAAGAAGCCATGTCGTTAAACCCACAGTTCTTCTCCCTACAGTACTTCCCATTGTTAGTACTTCCTTCCAGAAACATACTGGAGAGAGGGCAGGTGACAAGAACTTGCCACTTCTCACCCATCATAGGAAGGAGCCCGGGAGTTAACAAGAGCCACTGTTCCTCAACAAGCTTTTTCACTAGGAGGGTCCGATACACAGTTAAAATCTCCAGATATCCATAGTCCTCAGAGGGCTTAAGAAAAAAACCTATTTTGTCTGCCACAGCAGTCAAAGGATCAAACCCATGCTTTCCTGTATTTTAAATGAACGTGAGTAGTTCTTTTCCTGACAAAATCTGCTCAAGGACTGCTGGAAACTGACAAACTCTTCAGTCTGGCACTCAAGGCCTTTTCCAACCTGCCCCTCAACTACACTTCTAACCTTCTCTTCTTCTACTTATATACTGGTCAGGTGCTCTCCAGTTCCTGGTCCTTTGCTCATGCTATTCCTGTGCTTCATCTGTTGAAATTCCATCACTTCTTTAGTTCTCATCCAAAATACCACTTCCTCCTCCCACAGAAAGCTTCCTACCCACGCTTCTCCTGAGCATTCATGCCAAGATGTATTCGATCCCCGTTAAAACTCCAGAATACCTAAACTGGACTTAACTACCCTCTCTCCTGCCCCTCCCATCCCAGTCCACTGCCACTGGCTTGCTTAGCGGGCAGTCTTAATAGCCCATTAGATATCTGCCGGACAGCGTGTGAGTGGCTGCTATGCCAGGCCCATCTGCCTACGTTGGGAGGGGGTTGGCGACCCGACTGCGGCCTGAGCTTCTTGCACTCGACTTTCCCCACCACCCCTGCAGCCCGAGTTCAACTTTGGGTAGAGTCCCACAGGCACCAATTGCAGCTTTCCTGTCGCCATAGCGACGGGTGGGGCGAGAAGGCAAAGTCTCCCTTTGGAACTACATCTCCCATCATGCATCCGGGCCCCAGGGTGCCGGGCTCAGCCTGAGGCCTGAGACCCGGGTTAACCCTCGCGAGCTGCGAGGGGTCGGGGACCAGGAGCAGAGCGCAAGAGGAGTGCCTCTCTGCCCTGCCCACTGCGGGGGTCGCGGATCCTCACCACCTAGCAGGTCTCTCGGGCCCCGGCCTGCCCTCGGCACCGCCACATGGGCCTAATATGGCCGCTGGTGCTGGCTCCGGCCGGGCGCGCGGAGAGCCGGACAGAGGCCCAGGGTCAGGAGTTGCTCCCGGCATCCCTCGCGGGTGTGGCGTGGGTCCCTCCCCCCATCTCCGGGTCCCGCGAGAGGGAGACCCTCGGGTTTTGAGGTGAGACCCGAGGCTTTGCTGGCCGGTACTGCAGTGGGGAACGGTGGGTCATCCCGGGCAGGGAGCCACTGGCCTCTCGGGGTGGCAAGGCGTAGGGAGGGGGCGTTGAAAGGACAAATGCTGGCGGCCTGCTTCCCGGGAGCCCTTTGGATTGAGGACATCATCCGCAGTAGAAGGGATTTCACTGGAGACCTGTCATTGTCAGAGCCTTAAAACATCACAGACGGGACTTTTTGTCACCGGGACAGAAAGAAGAGGGCAGTAGCCCAAGCAGAGTTCTGCGACAGTGTGTGTGGGTGTGTGCGCCTCTTGAGTTCTTCCAGAGACGGGTCTGTGCTGAGCTGTCGCCTCGCGGGGCTGAGCACCAAGCTTTGCACCCTTGGGAGCTCAGCGACTGTTTGTTGATCAACCACTTGCAGGTAACATGGCCCCTGGCTTGATTGAGCTGGAGCGAAAGTTCATTCCAGGGCCTGGCATAGAGGAGCGACTGCAGGAGTTGGGCGGCACCTTGGAGCATCAGGTCACCTTCCGAGACACCTACTATGACAACTCTGAGCTGGGCCTCATGCGGGCTGACTACTGGCTGCGCCAACGAGAGAATAGTGGATGGGAGCTCAAATGTCCTGGAGCAGCAGGTGTCTTGGGACCCCACACTAAGTATATAGAACTCACAGCTGAACCTGCAATTGTGGCCCAGCTCTGTGAGGTGCTAGGGGCTGAGGCCCTGGGGGCTGGAGGTGTGGCTGCTGTCCTGGGCTCATTGGGCCTGCAGGAAGTGGCTAGTTTCGTGACCAAGCGGAGTGCCTGGAAGCTGGTGCTCTTGGGAGCGGATCAAGAGGAGCAGCCGCTCAGGGTGGACTTGGATACAGCCGACTTTGGCTACGCTGTGGGCGAGGTAGAGGTCCTGGTGCATGAGGAGGCTGAAGTACCAGCTGCCCTAGAGAAGATCCACAGACTCAGCAGCATGCTTGGTGAGGGAGGCAGGCCCTTTTGTGCTTTCCCTGTTCCCCACTTTCCTCTTCAGGAGCCACCCACTGGACTGAGCGGGGAGGGCTCTGGATTATCTTTGTAACAGGAATTGTTTTAGCAATTTCCTGGAGGACCCAGTTTGCTTAGAGTTCTGTCAGATCTGGCTTCCTCTCTAAAAGTAGCTTAATCCTTCTATGCATCTCCAATCTTTATCCTAGTCGTCCTGTCTCATTTGGGCCTCATACCTCTACTTGGTCTCCTTCTGTTTCATGGGTCATTTTCCTGCTTTGACCCTTCCTTCCTCCAAACGGCTATCCTTTTTTCACAACCACCTAGATCCTCTTTTAATTTGTCCTGTTGGGTGTTAGTAACAGGCAGCAACACTGTATGTGAGATAGTGGGGTAAGCTTTGGCAGATTTTTCTGTTCCTGGGTGTAGTTCCCTTGCAGACATTTCATCCACACAAGCAGGGGGTTGCGTATCCCATGGGGCCTGACAGCCCCGGAGTGCTGTTTGAGCCTCCTTGGCAAACATACTCTGAGTTCCCTTCTATGTGCCCAACAAGTTGCCAAGCACTAGCAGACACTGGTAATAGGCAGCTCCTATGTATACTACATACAGGTGAGAATTCTGTGTGAACGCCATCCCATGGCTAGAGCTTCATCTCTCCTCTTTTTTTCTGCAGCCCTTGGTTACTATGTGTACCAAGTGCTTCATTACCAAGCTAATGAGCTTTGGCCTGCCTAGATGGGCTTTAATCTTGAATGGGGGACGGGGTGATAACTGAAGTAAGTCGATATTGATGCATCCTTTGTCTTCATGGGGCCTGGGTGCCTGTTTATAATTTCTCCTTGCTGGGGCAGAGGCTCATGTATGGCTTTCCAGCCCCACTTCTGCCTGAAGTGGCTCTTTTAGGTTCTTCCACAGGCCAGTGAGGGAGTGGGCTGGTGGGTTACAGCTGGGTGGATGGCATTCAGAATCCCACTGCTACCTTGGAAACAATGTTGGGGTCTTGGCTGGGTGGGCAGGGAGCAGATCCAAAACGTTTGTGGCTCTGTCTGCTGCTTTCCTCATTGTCCTTTCTCTGTAGGTGTGCCAGCACAGGAGAAAGCACCTGCCAAGCTGATCATGTACCTACAACGCTTCCGGCCTCAAGACTATCAGCGCCTGCTAGAAGTGAACGGCTCTAGAGAGAAGCCACAGGGGACTAAACATCCTGATGGCATCCTGGATTAGGGGTGTCACTTCCTAGAAGGGGAATGGAACTGTGGGTCTAATAGGGTTCACTCCTGGGCTCACTCTGTCTCTGCCCTCAGCTTCCCTTCTGACAGTGACTCCTCTCTCAACAGCTCTGTTTCTTCACCCTACTCTAAGCTGCTCTTCCTGGAGCCCTCCCTGGGCTGCTTCCTCTCCCTCATCCGTCAGATGCAATCTGTGGGCCGCCCCTCTCCCCTGGCCGCTAAGCAGCCTCCATTGATTTCCGCTCGTGTTTATAGGATTTCCACTTAGCCGTGATCAGTAGTTAAGCACAGGAAAATCCCTTGCCATCCCCCCTCCCTTGGTCGATGCCATTGATTCTGCCAGCGGCTCCTAAACCGCCTTACAGCTGAGTTAGAGATGAGGGGAGGCAGCAGGGATTTCCCTGCCTTGGGGTGTAGGGAATAGCGGCAAGTTGGGGAAATGGTTGGGAATCCCTGCTAGAAATCTAGATTCTGATTTGATCTTGCCACTGTGCCTAGCACTGGCCCAGAGGGTACAGTGCCTTCTGTGGAAGTTTAGGGGCAAATTTGCTCCCCTCCTTGGAGAGGGGTAGAAAGAAAAACCCTCCTTGTTAAGAGAGACTCGGGAAGATTCGTACTTCCTGTGTAAGAAGGTTCTTCTGGGGTAGGCATTGCCTCACCCTGTAATCCCAGGACTTTGGGAGCTTGAGTCCAGGACTTTGAGACCTGTCTGGGCAACAAGACCCTGTCTCTCCAAAAAAAAAAAAAAAAAAAGTTCTTCTTTTGCTGTTACTCATAACTTGTACACATTTTCTACTTCAAATATGCCCAAATATGACTTTCCTCTCCCTTCAGGCTTTATTGGGCTTTCATTGCTTGTGAGAGGGGGACAGGCCCCCCTGTTTTTGCAGTGGCAAATGCAGGGCCAGAGTGCCACCTGCTGGTAGCCCTCAGTTGAAGGTTCCAAGCTGCTCAGGATCCCTGGGGTTTGAGACACCACAAAATTTCAGGCTGAGTGGAGACAATTACTGCCATGTTTCCATAGGCAAGTTGTTCACCTCAAAGATCTCCTGCACTGACTGGCCGAAGTGGTTGTAGGTGAGGCGCAGCTTTAGCCGCAAGGGGGCCTGAGAATAGGAGAGCAAAGACCAGGATAAGCACCCATGGCTTTTCCCACCCCTGGGTCTTATCCTTGAGGGACTCCCAAAGCTCACCTTGTTAGGATTGAGGATTCTGAAGAGCTGGGTGATAGGGAGGCCACCCTGAGCTGGAACTGTGTCCCCACTGGGAACCTGTAGCTGCAGCTGAAAACTCTGAACATGGGAGGGTTGGGCAGAACACAGAAAGGCAGCAGGCTAGGCTCAGGCAAGCCCTCCATAGCCAGTGGATTCCAAAATTCCTTCCCACAGCTCCCCGGGTTGTCTCTGTAGATTGCTCCCTTCCCATCTCATCCCGTCTCCCACCCACCTCCTCTACTTAATGGCCTTTTCTCCTGGAATGCCCAGGTCACCTCTGACCCTGATCCTTACAAACCTTGGGCACAGCAGCCTGGCAGATGAAGTGGGTGACATCACCCCCTGAGGAGTTGGTGACAGTGACGGTGATTAAGAGCAAAGCAGGGGTCCCAGGGGGTCGAATGAAAGACAGATTCAGCTGTACTCCCTTGCGCTCAAACACTCTGAGATTTGGGATGGGAGCTAGAGTAGGGAAGAGAGGTAGCTCAGTGTGTAGGCTGGAGATAACATGTTCATTCATTCAACAAAAATTGAGTGAGCACCTACTGGCCCTGTGCTACTCTAGATGCTTACTCGAGATGCTAGTGACAAAGCAGACAAGAAAACGAGGTCGGAGCTTACAGTCTAGTGGGGGGAAAGAAATAAAAAAACAAGGTAATCACAGACCAAAAAAAGTGGTCTGAAGGAAATAAATTATGCCAGAATAACTGGGAAGAACTAACTTAAATAGCAGTGGTAGGGAAAGGCATCTGACATTTTAGCTGAAGCCTGAAGAGTGAGAATGAGCTGGTCATTCGATGTACTAGGGAAGGAACGTTCCATATAAAAAGAACATGAAATGCCAAGGGTGGGAAGGTGTGAGGAACTGAGAGGGGGCTAGTGAAGTGGGCAGTGGGAAATGGTGTGAGAAGGACTGGAAAGGAAGCAGGGCCCTGCAGGCTAGGGTAAGAAGTCTGCAACAAATTGAAGGGTGGCCAGGACACTGGTGTGACTAAATTAACCCTTTACTACTGAGGTGGCGGTGGGACAGGGGGGCACCCAGGAGGAAACTCCCATGTTCATAGTTTCTATGAGTCTTAGGCCTTGGCTTAGAATGAGAACCAGCACATTTCCACCCACTTCTAAGACATCTCATCTTTGCTGAGGCTTACCCAGGGGTGGAGGTTCACAGGGAAGGTCAAGGAGGTGGCCTAGGGCAACTCCTGGGGAGGGATCCAGTGGGGGAGGATGCTGGGCATCCCCAGAAGGTCCATCCAGGAGATCTAGCAGATCCAAGAGCTTTGAGGCCTGGGGGGAGGGCAAAAGGGTCAGGGCAGGATATGGAAGCCCTTGTGTACTCACCCAAGGCTCCCAGCCTCCTCACCTGGGGCTCTGTGGACACAGGGGCTGCTTCTGAAAGCTGGGCTGCTTCTTTGCTTTCTTCTGCTTCCTCATCCACCTGGCGGCCACCTCGCTCCACAAGAGGCATTTTTTCAAGGATGGCAGCCCTGAGAAGATGGAATACAAGTGTGTCCCTCTGTGTGGCTGGTTGCTGGGCCGTTCACAAGAGGCATCTGGGAGGGCCGAGAACATGAGAGTCCTGGGGACATGGTGGGTCAGAAATGCTCTTCTGATTTCCTAAGATGGCATGTTGCTGGTTTTCAGGTGAAAAAGAAGCTGGGGAAGCCAGCTTAGCTTCAGGGAACAGTGGAGAGGAGGTTCCCACCGTGGATGAGGAAGGATGCAGGTGAGGATGAGACTCTTGTACCTAGAAAGGGGCATCTGGGAGAGAGCAGGGGCTGGGTCCTGCACTGCAGCCGGGTGACGTACCTCATGTAGTCGTACTTCCGGAAGAGTGCATTATATTCTACAGCCCGCTGCTGCAGCTCCACGTCCAGACAACTCCCATAGATGGACACCACCTGGCGGATGCGGCTGGGCCACAGTGTAGTTAGTGTGTGAGTGGCAGTGGCAGTGTGCCCTGCCCTTCCACTCCAGGATGTGGCAGGGCAGGAAGATATCCAAGATTTGGCTTAAAAGCAAGAACTTAAGGACTGGGGGTGAGGGTGGGTGTAGGGATACATGTGCCTGGGGAGAAGCTCAGAAACAGGTGGGCACAGTGAAAGGACATCTCTCAAGGGGCTGGGACCCCTTCTTACTTGTTGTCCCCAGGGAGCCGGGTGCTGAGCTTCATGAGGGCAGTGAGGACGTATCCTCGGGTGGCTGGTAGGGACATATGAGACTGCAGCACCTTTTCCAGCAGTGCCAATATCTCCTCATCTCCCACCTGCAGACAGAGACACAGGTAGTGACCCTGGGCCAGTCCTGCTTCCCTGACGAGTCTCTTCTCAGCATACCCTCAACGTAGGTCTCACCTGAAGAGGCTCAGTTTCCTCGCTGTTCCCCTCCAGCAGGAGGTCGCCATACTCCCCGATGCACCAGGCTGCCACTTGCACCAGTGGTTGCTGCGTGGGATAAGGAACACTGCTGGGACAGTGTCTGGGGTCCCTTCCTTACTTCCAGAACAGGCACTATCCCTTTAGGCAGTGCAGAGTTAGTGTGGGGAAGGGAAAGTTTGCTCTGTCTGGTGCCTGGGCTCCCATTGCCCTCTGGTGGCCATGCATCAGAACTACATGGCCTGACCACAAAGGACCAAGGCTGAGTGAGGGTCCCTCCCATGTGGGAAAGATCTACTTAGTTAACATGGAAAGGGGGATATAGATACTAGCTGGCATCTGTTAATTCATCCACATTCAAGGTAATAATAAAACCCAATACAAGAGCTTTTATCTAGCTTAATCCTCAGGACAGCTCTGGGAAATAGGATAGAAAGGGTAGGCAGTGTACATGGAGCATAAAGTTAAATTAGTCACCTGTGGTTACACAGCCAGTAGGTTACCCGAGTCAGGTTTTTTTTTTTTTTTTTGAGTCGGAGTCTCACTCTATTACCTAAGCTGGAATGCAGTGGCACACTCTTGGCCACCTCAGTGGACTCAGGTGATCCTTCCGCCTCAGCCTTCAAAGTAGCTGGAACTACAGGCACATGCCACTATGCCCAGCTAATTTTTTTTATCTATTGTAGAGATGAGTCTCACCAAGCTACCCAGGCTGGTCTAGAACCTGTGGGCTCAAGCAATCCTCTCACCTTGGCCTCCCAAAGTGCTGGGATTATAGGCGTGAGCCACTGCGCCTGGCCTGAAGCCCATGTGTTTTAACTAAAACCAGGGCTCTGTCCTTGGGTGTCTCCTGCATTAAGCAGATGGCTGTGACCTTTTGGGGAGAATAGTTAGGCATCTGGTGTGGGGAGGACGTAGCTTAGGATAGGCTACAAAGCGGCTGGGCAGCCCTAGGCCTAGGTTGGTGGGAATGGTACCTGGGAGATGTCGTGTGCCAGCGCACTGTAGAGGCGGCGCACAGAATAGGCATGTAGCTCTTGGGCACCCCCAATCAGCTGGATTAGGTTGGCCACTGCATCATCCCGTACGTAGGTGCCTGCCTGGAGGGGGTGAACATGGCCAAGTCAGTGTGGTGAACCCTGATCACTTCTGCCCAGCTCTCTGTCTAGCTTCTGCCTCACCGTTGTCAGCACATGCAGGATGGTATCTATGTGCCACCGCTTGGTTGGAGCAAACCTAGAGAATATATGGCTCATCAGTCCTGGTACTGACCTTCCCCGGATTCCATCCTCTCTGTTTTCTGGGCACCTCACCTCTCTGCAGCCAGCAGGATACCTGAGGCACAATTAGCCCGTAGATCCGGAGGGCAGAACTCCAGAAAGGCCTGTAGCTCCTGTGTCATGGCTCGCACGTTGGAGCTATTCACCAGAGCCAGGCTTAGTTCCAGGGCCCTTCTGGCAGGAGAAAGATAGGTATCCATGTGGGTAGCCCAGGTCATCCCACTCCATGACTCAGGCCCTACCCTCCAGCTGCTCTGAGCTGGCTTGGGTCTTGGCTCTCTGCTCTGCTCCCTTGTCCCTCTAGCTCTGCTTACCGGCTGAGGGAGGTATCAGTTTCCCGTAGACATTCCACCACTGTGGGCCGATGCCGCTGCACAGCACTGTGATCAGACTGCACCAGCCGGAGCAATGATGTCAGGGCCACATACCTGGTCAGGGTGGGAGAGGCCCTATCGTGTCATAGCTCTCAGCCCCCATCCCCTGTCCTGCCCTGGGTATAGAGGTAAGAGAGGAAGCCGAGCAGAGGGCCAGGGACTCAGTGCACAGCCTAGCCAGACACCTGGGATTATTACCTAATGTTCTTGTCACTGTTGAGCAGGAAGCAGCCAAGAATGTTGACAGCTAGGACCTATGAGGCAAACAGTGGGGGCAGTCAGGGAAGGAGCAAACTGCTCATTCAGTAGTAGGACCACATGGCACAGGATGATAGGGGTAGGGAAAGACCAGTGAACAGGGCCTGTGTGTAGGGGGAGGGTGGTGGGTGGGGCCACAATGGGAGTCTTATGGGGTGATACCCGTAGACCAGCTGCAGAACGGATGTCCATGATGGTGAGCACTGTCTCAAACAGGACCGCATTGCCAGCATTTCGGCTGGTGTCTGTGTTAGTGGCCACCTGAGTAGATGGGAGAGGAGATGCATCTGCACAGAGCTCTGTCCTCTCCGGTCTCCTCCAAGTCATCTCTCAATGCTTCAACAAAGTTCCTTGAGCCTCCACTATTTGCCAGGGTCAGCATGGACACTGGGGCAATAGCACTAAGACAGACTATTCCTCCTTTATGGAGTTCAATGTCTAGAGGAGACAGTCGATTGAATGACCACTGTGCAGTGAGTGGCCATGTGAGGGATGTCCAGGGTAGGGTCACAGAGTAACACACCTAATCAGCATCTCCTCCCTAGTCCCTCACCTGGGCCAGCAAGTCATTCATGGTCTCACTGCTCTCCTCGTGGTTCCGGCCCAGAATCCGAAGCAAACGAAGTATCTGGACCTGAGGTTGAAAGGTGGAGGGGTTCAGAGGATAAAGCATTGTGAGGCTGAGAAGAAAAATTCAACCATGAGTAAAACTGTACAGTTCTTGCTAGCTTCCTAGAGCCTCTGCCCCTCTCTCTCTCACCTCTGTACCTCTGTGGGTCCTTCGGGTCATGGGAGGGGATCAGAGGTGTGCGAGGCCAGGGAGTTTAGGATAAGCTTTTTGTAAAATTGTTATCAAACTGTATTTTCTTTTTTTTTTGAGTCAGAGTCTCACCCTGTTGCCCAGGCTGGAGTGCAGTGGCATGCTCATGGCCACCTCAGCCTCGACCTGCTGGGCTCAGGCGATCCTTCTGCCTCAGCCTTCCAAGTAGCTGGAACTACAGGTGCGTGCTACCACGTCCAGCTTATTTTTTTTTGATTTATTGTAGAGACGAGGTCAAGTTGCCCAGGCTGGTCTTGAATCCCTGGACTCAGGCAATCCTCTCACCTCCACCTTCCAAAGTGCTCAGATTACAGGCGTGATCCACTGTGTTCGACACAGTTGTATTTTCTGACTTCCCCTCCCCTTACTGGTTCTGGGATGACCTGGGCAATCCTTTGCTTGCCTCATCCAGGACATGAATGAGCCAAAGTGTTCTCTGGGAGGTGACCACTGGCCATGGTCTTACTGCCATGCCCTCTCTGTTCTAGGGATACAGCTGTGAAAGGTCAGCCCACCTGTAGGAAGGGGTCGCTGATTCCAGATATACTGTGTTCTGTGGAGTATCCTGTTGTCACCAGGGTCCGGAGGATCTGCACCAGCTGGGGTACCACCTGGAGGGAGGGCACAACCTTATCTGGGCATTCTTCTTAATCCTCTCTATCTGAAACCCCATTCCTCCCTGGCGGCCCTCTTTTCCAGGCCCAGGTCTGTCCCTTTGCCAGCCCACCTTTTGAAAGTGCCTGAGGGCTGCAGGGCTTCGTTCGCAGAGCTCGGTGATCAGCGTGATGGTACCCAGCAGGATGCCTGGGGTCAGGGCATGGGAAGTGAATGGTGGGCCAGGGGCAAGGGAGAATCTACTGTGTGTGTGTGTACTACCCTTCTCTTGTGAGCTGATGTTCTCATCCAATTTTTACTTCTTCTGTCCATAGCCAGAGCTGAAGCAGAGGATGGGAAGCCCCATGGAAGCTTACCATGGTGGCGCTCGTGAAGCAGTTGAGTACAAGGTGGGAGGAAGATGCTGGAGAGCCCTGGGACCTTTCGGATCATGTGCACTGCAGTCAGAATGGCCTGCAGGAGTCAGGGGCCTCAGACAGGGATCTGTGGGGATGGATTCCCCCACCTCTACTTTTTTTTTTTTTGAGTTGGAGTCTCACTCTGTCGCCCAGGCTGGAGTGCAGTGGCACACTCACAACCACTCCAGCATCAACCAGTGATCCCTCCGCTTCAGCCTACCAATAGCTGGAACTACAGGCGTGCACTAGCACACCTGGCTAATTTTTTATTTATCGTAGAGATGAGGTCTCACCAAGTTGCCCGGGCTGGTCTCAAACCCACGGGCTCAGGCAATTCACTCATCTCGGCTTCCCAAAGTGCTGGGATTACAGGCTGAGCCACTGAGCCCGGCACCCCACCTCTACTACATGGCACACAGGAGATAGTTTCTGGAGGTGCAAGTGCCTAGAGTCCTGCTATCTCACCTTCTTGCGCACATAGGGGCTGGGCTTCAGGAGAAGTTTCTCCACCTCTGTGGCCAGGTCCTGGCACATCTCAGCAGAGCCCATGGTGCTCAGAGTGCACAGGGCCAGGCCTTGTACTGGCTGAATCCCCTGGCTCAGGTCACTGCAGGGTTGGGAGGATGGTCTGTCAAGTCTCTGAGAAAACCAATCATTCCCAGTACCCACACAGGCAGCCCTATGGGATTTCCCAGCTCCCCATTCTCCCATCTCCCTGATTCCAAGTGACTCCCAGAACCCTCTCACTTCTTGATGCTGTTGGTAATGAGCAGGTGGGCATCGTGCCTCTCATCCAATAGAAGCATGGCCCCCAGGTAGCCCACCCTCTTGTCTGTGAATCTGGGGGAAGCGATCAGTTTCAGGCACTCCATCTATAGGGAAGGAGACAGGCCAGGAAGGGGCAGGGGTGGAACCAGAGGCACTGATATCCCTGTTCTATCTTCCTCTTTAACACCAGATTAACTTGTGGGGCATCATAGCTCATAACCCTCCCTTCAACAAGAGGAGGGGCTTAGGAGATTCAGGCGTTAGTGGGTAGTTTCAAAGAACCAGGAGTTGAGGAGGATGGGTGGGAAGAGGAGGAGGTGCCTTGGACCAGGGCTAGCCAGAGAATCAAGGGCTCAGGTCAGCTGATGTCCAATGTGGCTTGTAATGGGGAAAGAGGTTTGGGATGCGTGCTGTGAGAGCTCAAAAACTGTAGAAAGAAAAAAAAAAATCAGGCCACAAACAGGTGAGGGGTCCGAAACCCTGCCCCACTAGTCTTCCTCGTCAAAGTCAGGAGAGCGGTATCCCAGGCCAGTACCTGTCCAAAGTGGGCAGGGTAGCCCAATATGTGGACGTAGAGTAGTTTGGCCAGCTGGCGGTGCCTGTGCAGAGGGTCCCCATTGCGGAAGGAGGCCCGGATGTGGGCGCACTCCTTCTGGATCACCTCCCGCTCCTGGGCCTGAGTCCTGGCCCCGCGAATCTCTCGGATTAGATCCTGAAGCTTCAGCGAAGGCGCCACCATCCTGAGGCAGAGCCCGGGAGTGGAGAGGGGAACACCGAGGGTGCCTGGTCTTTCTGCCCAGGCTTGTCCTGTGCCAAGACCCTAAGAGCCCGAGTCCTGCACTCACTCTAGTTTGAGCCTACATTTTCCCTTTCCCCTCGTGAGTCTCCAAATTCCGCCCCGATCCCACCACCGGAGGAGACCCCTCCCAATGCGCATGCGTGCCTGCACTCGTCCCTAATGCGCATGCTCCAGGGCTCCGCCCATTCCTCAGCCCTTTCCTCCCCACACATGGTATCCCATCCCTAGCTCGGCCCTTCCTTTCCTTCCAAGGTCCCGCGCTCTTTCTTCCTCGGGACTCCTAACCCCAATCCCACCTCAGGCAGCTGCAGCTTCCCCACCCCAGGGCGCCAGCCTTACCTGGCTTCTGTCTCAACTCCGTTCCTGACCCCCTGGTGCTTCCTGGTACAGGGCCGAGCGGGGGTTGGTGCTTAGTCTGGGCCTTCCCTCTCCCCGCCTCCACCACGGGACCCCGCCCTTCCTGGGCCGGCCTGCTGAGCTCTCTTGAGTCCTCTAACCTCGGGCCTCCGGCTTTAGAGTTTAGGGGAAGGAGCTCTTATTGCCTGGGGCGGTGAGACAGGAGGGTAGGCCTGGGGTTCCCCAAGAGGCCTCCTCGTACATTCTCACCACCCGGAGAGCCTCGGAGAGCTTGGATTTGAAGCCATCGCACCCCAAAGGAGATGACAATCCCCCCCCTTTTTTGAACTTTTTTATTAATATATTTTTTTGTTAAATTTCTTTGTATTTTTTTTTTCCTGCAAGACTTGGTGTTGGCGGCACTGTTGTAGTTTAACTTCAATCCCAAATTCCATGAAATAGAAATCAGAAGAAAAGGTTGAGAGGGAGGAAGGAGGGAGGCAGGCCAAGGAGTAAACAGAGTTTGACTAGAAAAAAAGAAGAGGGTATGTGTTGGGCATTCCTGGGCAAGGCCATTCCTTGAGGGAGGGGGTTGGCAGGCAGCTTGCCTCTGCCTCATGCAGGGGAGGGAGGAAAGATCCCCTGGGGACCCTACAGTCCCCTCTTCCTAGGGCTTCCTGCTCCCAGGGAAAAAGCTAGTACCAGGGATCAGCCACAACAACCTCAAACAGGGCTCTCCATCCACCTCTCACCCGGGTTTGACTCCCACCTCTGCTCTGCCTGGAAAGTGTGTGAGAGATCTGCTTCCTCGGATCCCCTCCTTCTGTTGTTTTCCCATTTCACAAGATTCTGATGTGATGGGGGAAGAGACATAACCCATTTTGAGACTACTAAACTTGTCACAGCTTCTACTTCCTGGTGAGCTCCTGTTATCTTGTCCAGTTCTACCCCCAAGAAGTGCCTCCCCCACCCCAACTGCCAGAGTTGGGGTGTGGGGGCCTTGCTCAAGTGCCTCTAACCCTCTGCAGTAGAAATGTCTTCTTCAGGCCCCTTAGGAATTTAATCAAAGGCCACAAGTGAGTCCAGACCAACCAAATAAACTATTAGAGGGAGACGGAGGGGTGGGAGAGGTGAGTGGCGAAGTTGCAAAGTCTGGGAGGGGGTGGACTTGACTGCATTGGATATTTTTTTGCTCCTTTACACATTGCTCTTGGCATGGCATGCCACCAAAGGGTGCTGGAGGAGGGACTGGCTGATGAGGAAAGAAAGAGTTCCTAGGGAGTAAGTCTACTTTTCACTTCCCTTATCTCCCTTGGGGAAGGATTGAGTTAGGCAAGAACCTAGCTCACTGCTTGGAGGTGAGATAATATCCTCCAAAGTAGGAGGTGAAGGCTGCACCTCCTGCAGCTTTTTCACTAGGCCTCAGAGGGACACCAAGCTTCTCGGGGCCAGGGAGCCACAGCAGCTCAGCCAGTGTCTTGCCCAGCATTCAGTCGCCCCTTTTTCATTTTCATCCTCCTCTCCATTCAGCTTCCAGGAGTCTCCTCAGGACACCAAACCCCCACCCTCAGTGAAGTTAGGGTCTAAAGAAAAGGTGGGGAGGGCATGGGGGCAATGGTCTGACTTAGATTTGTGTGTCTCAGAGAAGAGAGCAACTCTGAGAGAGAAAAGCCCTTCATATGTAAACAATCTAGAGAAAGGGATTGGGGTAGGGACGAGAGCGAGGAAGACAGAGACATTCAGAATAAATGAGAGAATCTGAAAGAAGAGAAGGAAAGAAAAAGCAAGAGATAAAAATAAAGGGGGACAGAAAAGAAAGGGCAAAGAGAATGAAAGATAGGAGAAAACACAACCAGGAAGAGGAAAAGAGAAAAAGGCAGGTCAAAGGGGTGAAGAGGCAGGCAACCAAAGCCAGAACTAGGCCAGGAAGTAGCCTCAGGTGAGGAGCTGGGAGAACAGGAACGCCAGGCTGAGGTCCAGGAGGGCCACGGCTCCCACCACCAGGGGGTTGGCAGCTCCCTAGAGAGACAGAGAGGGAAGCCGACTCAGTCCCTGAGGACCAGGTCCCCCCTTCCTGCCCTGGCTGGAAGCCAAAAGGTTCCAGGTACCTTCCCACAGAGGCCAGAGAAGGGGGATCTCCAGCCTTTGTTTTGGATTACAAAACACTCCTCTTCTCCCAGGCAGGGCCTCACTTTCCTGGCACCTTTAAGGCAGGGACAGCCCTTCTTCCCTCCTCCCTCCACTCCCCTCCCACCAGCAAATCATGTGGCCCAGGCAGGAGGTGCCTGGCCTTAGTAGCAGACATTGGCAGCAGCAGCCAGTTCTGCAGTAAGGCAGAGGGATGAAGGGGTGAGGATGTGGTTGCCAGGAAACAGGAGAAGGCTTGGAGTCCAATCAGAGTTGAGGGTTCTGGGCAAACTCCGCCTCTCCCAGTTTTCTGCCTTCTTCCCTGTTTCGACTTCTTCCCAGGAGAGGGAGGGAGAGTCAGGGTAGGGAGGGAACAAGCTTTTCCTTTTTTATTTCTGGGCACCAAAGAGAGAAAGTGCGGAGGTGGGGGTGGGGGTGGAGTAGGAAACTGGGAGCTGGAAATGATATGGAAGGAGAACAGGGGAAAATGTTCTGGCGCTGCCGTTAATTATTAGTTTGTAACCTTGGGCAAGTTGCTTTAAATGCTCTGGGCCTCAGTTCCCCCATCTGTCAAATGAGGGAGTTGGACTTGAAGGCCCCTAAGGTTCTTTCCAGCTCCAAAGCTATCGATTTTTTTGAGGTGGGATATGGTCCAAGACTGGCCAGGCAGAGGAAGCCAGACAGAGATAACAGCCCCTCAGGGGATGAGACAGAGGTCTGGAAAAGGGTGGGCAGCAAGGCTCTGAGGACAGGAGGGCACAAAGGGGGACAGAGGATGTCTCACCGGCTGGGCAGGCCTCTCGGTTGCAGCAGGCTCCTCGAACTCTTCTGTCAGGCACCCAGCATCAGGACCCCTCGAGGATGGGCCCCTCAGGACCCGCATGGTGACAGGCTCAGGCCCTGAGCCTGCTGGGGCCCTCAACTGGGGCAAGGGCTCTTCATCTTCCCCCTCCTCCTCTCGAAGACTTCCTGAACTGTCGCTGCAGCCTCCAAGGAGTGGGGAACCGTCTCTGGGCCCTGGCCCCTGCATCCCTGCCTCGTCCTCAGCCTCATAGCCAGCTAGTTCCTCTGCCTGCTCGCCTGGGCCCCCCCACTCCTCGGGCCAAGCTTTGGGGCTGGAGAAGAGACCCTGGTCCCCTCCAGGAGGCAGTGGGCTCCGGCAGGCAGGGGGTCGCCAGGGCTGGCGGGAGGAGGCAGGACTGCTGGGCAGTTCGGGGGATCCCTCTGAGGGAGTCAGTCCATTCTCATACACCCCAGGGCTGTCCTCATCCAAGGGCTCTGTGTCGGAACCTTCTGAGTCCTGCCTGGGTCTGCGGCCTGGGGAGGGATAGCTAAGAATCAGAGGGGCCCAACTGGCCTTGGGCTGGAGTGGCTGCAGCCTTATCTCCCTGCCTGGGCACTTTTCAGGGCTTTAGTGTCCCCAGGCTCATGGCTTCTCACCATCAGACCCCCAAGCCCTCATCACCCTACTTCATAAATTCCCAGTCCTGTTTCTCAGACAATTGGGCCTGCCCTGCCTCCACCTCTGGCCACCCTCCTGCCCCTCGAGCCCTGATACCTTGGCCTTTCTCATCCCTAGTTCCCTTGCAGGGCTTTCCATCCTCTTTTCCCACACCTGAGCCTCTCTAGCTCCCCAGGGGCTCGCCCCCTCCCCCCTGGTTCCCACAGCTCACCTGGGGCCTCTAGCATGGGTTGCAGGTCCTGGGCTATCAGTTTGGCCATTCGGGCTGCCTCCACAGCCTTCTCGGCGACACTGCTGGCTGCCACTGCCTTTAGGAGGGCGTCTGCTGCCCTGTTGGGGCCGAGGATGGGGACTTAGCAGAACTTCCCCTACTTCAAATTAGCCCCTGCTCAGACGCTCCAGCCCCCTTGTCCCTGTCCCACCACATCACATCCTCCTGATCTGAGTGCTCCTCTCTAGTCTCTCCCTTCTTCACTGGGCCAGCTGTTCCCCTTCTCAGCAGGCCTGGGCAGCTCCCCTTTGGTTTCCTCTCCTGGACCTGGGCTGTGTCTGCCGTCATCACACCCTCCTGCTCCTCTCACACCCTTCTACCGCTGCATCCTGTCCTGTAGTAACACTTCCTTTCTCCAGCTGCAGGGGCCAGGCCCTTCTCCAACTCTTACTCCATTCCTTTCCTGCTCCCTTCCCAGTGAGAGCTGAGCACTACCTTCACATATCAGCTACAGTCCTGCCTGGTGCTTACAGCTGTCTGCCACCCTCTTTGCAAACAACATCTCCTGTTGTTACCAAGCCCTCTTACATCCCCTGGGGTCACAGGCCTCTTTGTGGAGCCCTGTACCTTGGTCTTGCCCTCCTAGCAGCTTCACCTCCCCTACTCCTTTGCTGGGTCCACTATCTCCCTCGTGTTAGGAGCTTTTGTCTCCCTCTCCCTTTCTACTGCAAGCCCTTCTTACTATTTAATCCTCCCTCTTCTAGTATAGGTTTCCTGACACTAGAATGTCCCATCCTGCTTTCCTTCAGCCTCTTTTGTTTTCACATTGTTCTCCCTTTGCCCTCCCCACCCCGCATGCTTTTCTGGGCTCTGGAACTGGAGTAAGGGTGGGTCTCCCCTTTCTGCTATGATCCTATCCCCTCTACCTGCTAATATGCATGCTTTCTCATAATTGTGATGATGCCATCTGGGTAAGCTCTTAGTCCCCCTTCCACAACACCCCTTCCATCCATCCCTGCTCCTTAGGTGCAAGTAATCTCGAAACATTATCATTCCTTCCCTCATTGTTGTTTATCAGTTCTCCCTCTGATGTCAGATGCATCCTCAATTTTCTCTTCCCTTTCACCCTCTGCTGTTAATCACAGATGCCTTGTAATCATTAAATTAGTTCTGTAATTCTGAGTAAGGGTGGGACACAAAGGAGCAGAGATGGAGGTAATCAGATGTGCTTGCCATGGGGCTTGAATGGATCAAGATCCATGACTTCCTCTGTTTCATCTGACTTAGGGAGGCAGTCTGGGCATGAGGAGGAAGTAGTGATGTCCACTGTAGTCTTAGATTCACCTCTTAATTATGTCCTTTGAGAGATGGTACATCCTTCTCCCCTCACCTGGTGGGTCAAGGATCTTTAGAGACTGCTTGGAGGGATCTTGGATAACTCTGTTCTTCTGTCCTAGGGTTTTCAGACTCTATATGACTAGCATTTTCCTGAAACTCAGGCTTTGGGGCAGGGTATGAGGATCATGGTCTTGGGTTGCACTGAGTGAGTCCTATTGGCAGCCACGAAACTGATACACTGACAAGAGATGTATCTTGTGGTACAAGAAACAATGGATGATCAAATCCTATGTAGTAGACTTACTTAGTCTGTGCTCAAGCTACCTGGCAGAGACACCTGCTGCTGAGGCTCTGCTGTTTCCATGGCAGCCGGCAGCCAATCACGCTTGCTATGCCTGTTGCTGGGGAGACCAACCAACCTCCTCCCACTGACTGAGCCTCTAGTTACTGAGATCAGTTTTTTCTGCACATGCATACACTCTATCTAGCCTAAAATGTTCTCTGGTGCTCTGCCCTCTGCTTATTCTGGCTGAAGGCCCTGGACTCTAATATCCAGACACTCTGACACACCTGTAGATGCACATTCTCTGGCTCAAGCATCTACTATGGGTTTGACATGTACACACACACACACACACACACACACACACACACACACAAAGTCACCTATTATACAAACTCATTGGAGCATATTTTGACATATCCTGATCTCTGACCTCCTGAAAATGTCTCAGATTTAAAGAAAATTCCTCCATTATGCCCCATTCCTTTTAAAGAAAATTCAGTATATGAAAATTAAAATGTGTGAGTTGTATACATCAAGAGGCTGTGAATCTCATTACAAGTAGATTTTTGGCTGCCTTTAGAATTGTGCTATCTAATTCGGTAGTCATAAGCCATGTGTGGCTTTTAAGCACTTGAAATATGGCTAGTCTGAATGGAAATAATGTGCTTTAAGTGTAAAATACACACCCCAGATTTCAAAGACTTAGTTCAAAAGGAATGTAAAATAGCTCGATAATTTTATATTGATTACAGGTTGAAATAATGATATTTTGGATATATTGGTTTAAATAAAAATATTAAAATTCATCTCACCCGTTTCTTTTTAATTTTTATTCACTTATTTATTTTTAGAGACAGAGTCTTGCTGGGCTGCCCAGGCTGGTCTCAGTGGGCTCAATCCATCCTCCTGCCTTTGGAGTAGGTGGGACTACAGGCATGTGCCAGCATGCTCAACTTCTTTTTATTTTTTACTGCGGCTACCAGAAGATTAAAAATTATGTATTTGGCTTATATAATACTCTTATTAGACAGCACTGCCTTAGATAGCAAGGTACCTGATGCATGGACATGTCATCTGATTTACCGAAAGAAAATGTCATTTACGGGCAAGGCTTCTCCTCTCAAACCTATATCAACTGAATACAAGAAGGCAGAGGAGGCAAATCTGGGAGAGAACAGTCTTTCAGGTGGGTAAGTCAGCAGTACAAACTACATCTCCCCAAGGCCCAAGGCTGAGATGGTGTCAGGCTGGGATAGGGCTAGGAAGGGACAGTCCCTGTTCCAGGCAGGCTAATGCTCCTAGCCTGAGGCCTGGATTCTGCATCAGCTAGCTGCAAGAGGAAGAAGACTCGGGACAAGACAGAGCTTTCTGGGCCTGCACAAAGCAGAGCTCCTCGCTACCCCCCCACACAACAATGGATTCCATAGACACACATCTCCACACAAAGGCACCGAGACACATTTACAGTCTTACACCACCTCCCTCCGATACCCAGGCACCCACAGTTACACCCACATCCACCTGTAGCCTCAGATATAAACACCCCAAATACCCAGGGCTGCAACTGCCTGGCCTCAGGCCTGCTCTTCCTCACTAGGTCCTAGGCCTTGGGTCTCGGTCCTCCCTTGGGCACCCCCCACACCTTCTCAGTCCCCAGCGCACCCTCTCCTCTTAGCCCAGCTTCGGCCTCCGCGCCGGACGCCCACCTGGCGGCGGCGGTCTCCTGGCGCTGGCGGGCGGCACTCACGGCTCGACGGGCGCCCTCGACAGCCCTGTCCACCTTCTCCTTGACTTTGCCCCGCCGGAGGGCCAGAGGCAGGAGGCTGCGGACGCGCCCTCCGTGCACCAGCCGGTTGCGCTTGTACTTGCCCTCCTCGCGCGAGCCGTCGGGGCGGGTGGTGCGCCCGTAGCCGTGCCGCCGGTTGCCCAGCCACTCGCCCTCGTAGCGCAGCCCGTTGGAGCGCTGGCTCACGCCATAGCCGCTGCGCCGGTCGGCGCGCCACTCGCCCGCGTACACCTCCGTGGCGGAGCCCTCGATGAGGGCGGGCGGCGCGGGGCCCGGAGGCCCGCTGGCCTCGGAGCCCGGCGGTCCGGTGCTGCCCACCTCGCTGCTCACCTCGCTGCGCAGGGAGCCCCGCTTGCTGCCCAGGGAGCTGCGGCGTCCGCCCGCCCGGAGCCCGCTGAGCAGCAGCGAGCGGCGGAAGAACCC
>NW_007253869.1:306295-307298 GCF_000164805.1 Carlito syrichta | reverse complement strand
AGGAAGAGTCAGGGCCCGCCGCCGGGCTCCGTGCGCCCCAAGTCCCAGAGCCCCTGGGAGCCCAGGGGTCAGGTGGGGAGGTGGGGGCGGTGAGTGCGGAGGTCGGGGAAGGGCACGGGGAGCTGAGGACAGGCCAGGCTGGGTCGGAAGGGGTGCGAGAACGGAGGCACGACAGGCAGGTGGCAGGTGACAGGTGTGGGTTTGGCAGCGTGGGGAGGCAGGGGAGGCGGGGAGGGACGGGCAGGCCGGAGGGTGCGAAGGGCGGGCGGTCGGGGGTGTATGAGACAGGCAAGCAGGACTCCGGGGGGCAAGCGGGTGAGTGTGAGGACGGACGCGCAGAGGAGCAGAGGCGTGAGGGACAGGCAGGCGGGGAAGGGGCGAGAGGGAAGAGGCAGGAGGCGGACGGAAGAGGAAGGCACGAGCGAGGCGATGAGGGCTGGGGGTCACATCGATGGGGAATGGCACGAGGGACAGACGGGTGGGCGCAGGGGGCGCACACGAATGGGGGAGGCTACGGGGGACAGCGGGGCGTGGGGTGCATGGCTCGGGGAAGGCGCACGCGGACGAGCAGGCAGGCAGGAGTGGGCCGGGCCCCGCACCTCCGTCGGAGTAGGTCTCGGTGCCGTAGCCGTCCTGGAAGCCGTCCTTCCAGAGCCCGGCGTAGCGCAGGCCGGACACGCTCTCCCACACGCCGCTGCGCCCCTTCAGCCCGCCCAGCCACTCGCCGCGGTACGTCCAGCGGCTCTTGCGCTCCACGCCCAGCCCTTCGCGCTTGCCCTGCTGCCAGTGGCCCTGGTAGCTGTGTCCGCCGGGCCCCGTGAAGACGCCCAGCGACTCGAAGCCGTGCGCCCAGCAGCCGCTGTACTCGCCCTGGGCGCCGGGGCCCGTGCACACGCCGTAGCCATGTGCCCGCCCCGCCTCCCAGCCCCCCACGTAGCAGCCCCCGTCGTCAAAGTCGAACTTGCCCCCGGGGGACATGCATGTAGTTGGCGCGGCCTCAGCC
>NW_007253869.1:298652-306024 GCF_000164805.1 Carlito syrichta | reverse complement strand
GGGAGGCTCTGCAGGGGCAAGGCCGGGGTGGGGATGGGCAGAAAGGCGAGCGGGAGGGGGCAGGTTACTCACCATGTGGGCTGAGGCTCAGGCTGTCTCCCAGGCACAGCATCCATGACAGGCTACCTCCACTCCCACCTCACCCGGACAAGCCAAGCCAAGCCCCCTCCCCTTCCGGAGAGACTGCTCCAACCCAGAGAGGGAAGGTGGGGGAGCCAAGAGAGAGTCCCCTGTCTCCCCAGCTGGAGGAGCAGGCTGGGGGGGTGAGGTAGTGGCAGGGGTGGGGGGAGATGAGAATAGTATAGGGGGAAAAAATCTGCCTTGGATGGAGATAGGGAAGAGGAGCTGGAAGCTGGACGCGAAGGGGGAGGGGGCTATCAAGAGGGAGTGTTTTTATTATTTTTTTCTTCTTATGGTTGGGAGAGGAAAAATAAATCAAAATTCCGATTCCATCCCAGCACAAATCAATGTTTGCTCCATCCCAGCATCACGGGGGAGGCTGGGCCAGGCAGATTTAAAGGGGCAGGGAGAAGAGAGGAGAGGAGAGAAGGTGGGTAGAGGAAGATACGAGGAAGAGGGAGAGGCAGGGGCTAGGACAGGGGCGGGAGGGTCCCCGGACAGAAAGAGATGGGTGTCCGCTAACCCTGCGGTGAGGGAAGAGGCAGGCAGAGAGAAGAAGAGGCACCGAGACCCCCAGGGTGGAAAGAAACCCTCTGGCATGCGGGCAGGGAGTAGGGCGAGGCGGAGGGGAGGGGAGAGGAGCGAGGGGGAGGAGACTGAGATGAAGATGGGGAGGCAGGGGAAGGCCGAAGCTGGGCGGGGGAGGGAGGAGAGATGCTGGCGAGGCTGGGAGAGGGTGAGAAGAATACAAAGAAAGAGGTGCAGGGGTGAGAGCTAAGGAGTGGGGAGATGCAGCCGGAGGGGAAGGAAGGCGGGGAAACCCATTCTGGGGCTGGGGAGGGATGGCACAGAGGAGAGAAGCAGGGGAGGAGGAACGGAGGGGGAAAGAAATAGATATGGAGACTGAGAGGGCGAAATAAGGGTTGTGAAGGGAGGGAGAAAGCTCTGCAGAGGGAATGGCAGGCGTGGGTACCGAAATCCAGGCAGGAAGAGCCCAAATAGAGGCAGGAGAGCCGGAAGTGGTGTTTGTGGAGACCTGGGGAGAAGAATGAACCTGCCAGCTACTTGTACTGAAGCCAGGAAGCCCTGGGCATGTATGCCTGTGTCCATCCACTCAGTCCACTGTCCTCCCTAAGAAAGCAGTGGGGAGGAGGAGGCTCATCCTCTTGCGCTTTCTGAAGAAGCTTGAAATGGAGCCCTGCCAGGACCCCAGCATTGACCCCACCAATGCTTCTCTAGGTCTCACCATCCTCCACCCCCTCACGGACTATTTCTCCCTGTGCTGGCCTTCTAAAGAGAGCAGGGTGCATTATTTTTGAATGGAGGAACAAGGGGCCAAGCCAGGCTTGGTGATGCCATGAAGATCCCGGGGCTTAGGCATCCTCTCTTTTGCAAACCTAGAGGCAAATATGCAAGGACATGTTTGGGCGGGCCCTTACTGTGCCAAGGCCCCATCCAGCCCATCACCCTTCTGTCCACTCATCAGAGGGGCAGCAATCCAGGGCCTTACTGTTAGTTAGACTCTGCATCTAGTTCTATCTTGCCCCTAGCCATTCAGGAAGGAGGACACTGTGTCCAGTAACACACAACAGGAGACATAGCCAAATGCACTCAGTTGCCTTTAATTTCATATATGACCTGGTCCACCACATCTCCCCTCCCAACCCTCACCCCCATTTTACAGAGAAACGAATTAAGACCCAGAGGGGGCAGTCACTCACCAGAGGTCACACAGCAGAGCTGGCAGAGCTAGGATTAGAGCACTAGACTTCAGACCATTTGAGCCCTGTCATTTCCTCCCAGGGATCTGTGAACGTGGGTACCTCTCTTAGACTCAGCGGCTCCATACTGGGTGTTTTGGTAAAATAAAGAGCATGAGGTTTGGAATAAATAGGGATTTCCCTTGCACTGTTTTTTTTCCTAAAAGTTTAGATGAGATTGGAGAAACATGTAAATTTTCAGCCTCCAAGGCAGGGACCACATCTTCTAAGTGCTAAGCACTTGGGACGTGGTTGTTGATGGGTCCACTTGGGACGTGGTTGTTGATGGAGAATTCATTCATTCATTCATTCATCAAACATCTACAGAGTTAACTGTGTACCGGGCACATTGTCAGGTGCAAGAGATACAGTGGTGAACACTGTGTTGCCTACCCTCATAGACTTTCGTACCTAGTAGAGAAGATAGATTCTAGTGATTCTAGTGTGTTTAGTGCCATGACATGTCTTTGGGGGTGGAATAGGGAACAGGGATGGAATCCAACCTAGGCTGGCTCCTTGGGGAAAGGAGCACTTAAGATGAATCCAGAAGGGGTTGCTGGGGCAGGATCAGCTGCATTGCTCACACCTATATTCAGCCATTCCTTCTCTATACAGTACCTCGTCCCACTCAGCCCCTAAGAGTCCCCTTTTCTTCAAGAAAGGAGGAAAACAAGGGGAAAAAAACAAAAACAAACAAAAAACCCCACAAAAAATCACAACAATCTATGGTTCTGAAAGACCTGTGTCCTGCTCTTTAGGGAGAAAGGGTGGTAGGGATAAAACGGAAGTTGGGGCATGATGTCTTTTGGTAAGGTGACTCTATACTGAATTGTGAGCTGCAAATTAGGGTCCAATGAAGGGTCCAAGCAAATCACAAAGAAATCTCCCATAAAAGTACCCTGGTGCACGTGGGATGTACAGTCCTAGCTCCCGGATCTCCCTGAGTAAGCTACCCTTCCAACCCCTTTCTGGTCTGTGCCTGTAGGCCCTACAATCCTCTCTTTCAGGTCACGGATGCTTTTTAAAGAGAATGCGCTGGCTTGTTTGGCCACAGTTTACCAACATTCAGGTGCCACAGAAAAAGGAACTATCCAGTGGTTCATGCCTGTAATCCCCAGTATTCTGGGAGGCCAAGGCAGGAAGAATGCTTGAGCCAGGAAGTTCGAGATCAGTCTGGGCAACATAGTTAGACCTCGTCTCTATAAAAAAATAAAAAAATAAAAAAATTAGCTGGGGCTGGGCGTGGTGGTTGAGCCCAGAAGATCAAGGCTGCGGTGAGCCTTGGTCGTGCCATACACTCCATCCTGGGTGACAGGGAACTGATGTTAGATGGAGCGGCTCTATGCTTGGAGGAATTCGCTCCATCTGTATTACCTCATCCAATCCTCACAACAAAACTGTCATTGGAAGCAGTTCAGACTGGAGGCTGAGAGATGGGCTTCTGAAGATGGATAGACCTATGTGTGAATCCTGTCTCTACCACTACTAGTTGGGCAAACCTGAGCACATTATCTAACTTTTCCGAGCTGCAGTTTGTGTAGCTCTAAAATGGGAATGTCAGAACCTACTCCACACATTATTATGAGGATAGAAATGATCATGTATGAATTGTAAGTATGAATAGTACATATGATAATATATGGAAGAAAACCATTTGGCATAGTGTCCAGTGCATAGTAAATGCACAGTAAATGGTGGCTTGAAAGATAGGTTGGTATTATTATTATTATTATTATTTGAGTTGGAGTCTCCGTCGCCCAGACTGAGTGCAGTGGCCACTCCAGCCACTGCAGCCTCGACCTGCTGGGCTTCTGCGATCCTTCCGCCTCAGGCTTCCAAGTAGCTGGAACTACAGGCGCGTGCTACCACACTCAGCTATTTATTTATTTATTGTAGAGATGAGGTCTCGCCAAGTTGCCCAGGCGGGTCTCAAACCCGCGGGCTCAGGCAATCCACTCACCTCAGCCACCCAAAGCGCAGGATCACAGGCTGAGCCACTGAGAGGTTGGTATTATTATGCCAGTTTTATAGGTGAGAAATCTGGGACCCAGAAGTTAATTAATTTGCTTAATGGTGGCTTAATATATAGCAGCTCTTGGAATTCAATATGTATCAGACTCCCAAGTTATTATGTTTTAACAAGTGCAATTTTGGGGGGCCTGTTTATAAAAGTAAAACATGCTCATTGTAGAATTAGGAAAATACAGCACAATATTAAGAATAAAAATAACGCATCCATCATCTCACTGTATAACAAACACTTTAATGTATTTTTCATATAGTCTTTTATGCATTTTTATTTAACATAATTAGTTAAATGCTGTATATACAATTTTGTGTCCTACTTGTTCACTTAGCTTTACATTGTACGTATTTTTCTATATCATTAAAACATCCTTAAGTTTTTAATGGCTGCATGATATTCCACTGTTTGGATGCACAATACTTTAATTGTTCTAGCATAGCACTTTTATACTATTTGTACTTTTTTTGCTATTAAAAATTAACATGTTTAAGAGAACTGGATTAAAAAAATGTGGTACATATACACGATGGAATACTACGCAGCCATAAAAAAGAACAAAATCATGAATTTCACAGCAACCTGGATGGAACTGGAGTCTATAATACTGAGTGACCTCTCACAGAAACAAAGATCAGAATATCACATGTTCTCACTCATATAATGGACCTTGAACATCCAATGTAATACTATAAGAAAATGACTGACGGTACTGGGAAATTATGGGGGGGGAGGGGGATGGGATTAACAGTAGCAAATATCTGTTTGGGGCTGGGGAAACACCTCTTATCAACAGGGTGCCTGAATGAAACGTAATTGTACACCTAACCCTTAACTGTACCCCACAAAACCATAATAAAAAATACTGATTAATTATTTAAAAAAATTAACATGTTTGTATACAAACATTTGTATCTCTCATGTTTTCTTTTAAAAATGTTTTTTCATGAAAAATTTCAAACATATACCAAAGTAGGCAAGATAGAATGAAGAACCTCCATGTACCTATCACCTGGCATCAACAATTATCACTCTTGGCTAATCCTGTTTTCGCCTTCCCCGTTTATTTCAAGTCTCAGGTATCATGTTATATCAGTCTATTGATTTCTTGAAGTTAGACTCTTAACAATAGAATTATTGAGTCACAAGGTAGAAACTTTTAAAAAAGATTTTGGCTTTGTTTTACTGTAATCACTCCTAGAAAGGTTGTAAAAATTTATGCTCTCACCAATAGTGCACAAGAGTGCTGGTCTTATTGTACCCTGACCTGCACTGACCTTTAGTTGTAATACACACACATACACACACAGACACACACACACACACACACACACACACACACACACACACACGTTTTGCCAACTTGACAGGTGAAATGTGCTTCTATACATTTGTTTGATTGATTGCCTGGCTTACCATGAGAAAGCAATTGGTGACTCCATTAGAGCAAATTCTCCTGAAGGGGTTCTAGAAACATGATGGCACCTCCTGGGGACCCCGGCCGGTGTCTATGGAGTGGGAGTGGAGGGGTACAGCTTTCTAGCTATGCTGGGACTAGCTAGCCTCCCCCTGCACCTAAAGCAGAGAGGAGCCTGGGTTAAATCTCCTGCCTCATCTCCCAGCAGCCACCAGGGGTCAGGATGGGGCCAGAGATCCTGCCAGTGGGAGCGCGTTAAGAATGGCCAGCAGCCAGACACTGCATTTCCTCTGTTTGGCCACTGCTGGTTGGTCCACAGCTCCCCTCTGCTCATCAGATCATAATTCCAGAATGTTCTGCACGGCTGTCCTTCCCTGCCTGACTGTCCCTGCCTCTCACTGCTCCCAGGGCTTAGCTTGCTGAAAAGGGAAAATGCCTGGCAGAAACCACCCTGGATGTATAAGAAATTGGTTTTGCTTCCTTTTTCTACACCTCTCTGTGAGCTGGGTTCACTATGGTGCAGGGATTTTTTTGAACCTGGGATCCATTCTCTGAGGGATCTAAGGATGGACCTTAGGGCCTGTGAACTCTCTGAAACTGGACACATGGGACATGCACATCCTTTTTTCCTCCTCTGGCTTGAGGAGAGTAGCTTTAGTGAGATTTATGTACCTCAAAGTTCAGCATCTTCTGGTACCCCCTTCTCCCTCCTAAGCTCATTTCCTTCCTATGGTGGCTGTGAAGAGAGCAGCTTGGTGTTGGAAAAGTGTGGGCTTGAAGGTCAGGCTAAGGGGTGGGAGCTTCCTCATCATCCAGTGGAGTTGAGAGAAGAGCCTGAGTTTTTCCTGGGGTAGGGTGGAGTGGGAAAGGGGAGGTGAGCAATAATAATCCCTTGGGCCATCTATCCCTCTAATAATCCCCTGGGTCATCACTGGGTCTATACTGGATTTGGGCACACATCAAGGTACCCTGCCTCACACTGAGGTACACCTTTGTGTACTTTAAATGACTGGGCGCAGGAACAGAGGATGGAGGGAAGGAAGGCAGATCTCAGGTCACTGGTCTGGAACCCTTATGACTGAGCTCTGGCGTGGTAGCAGGAGCAAGATGCCCAAGATGTAGCAACCAGCTAGGTTACTTTCTACTGGGGCACTTATTTCACCACAACTTGCTTTAAGTCCTAACCCTAAGTTAGCTCTTTTGCTGATTTTTAAATTGGATTGGTTGTTTTTGTTTGTTTGCTATTGAGTTGTTTGAGCTGCTTGTATATCCTGGTTATCAATCTCTGTCAGATGGATAGTGTGAAAATATTTTCTCCCATTCTGTGGATTTCTCTTCACCTTGCTGATTATTTCCCTTACAGTGTAGAAGCTTTTTTTTTTTTGAAGTGGAGTCTCACTCTGTCGCCCAGACTGGAGTGCAGTGGCACGCTCCTGGCCACCGCAGCCTCGACCTGCTGGACTCTGGTGATTCTTCCGCCTCAGCCTTCCGAGTAGCCAGAACTACAGGCGCGCGCTACCACACCCGACTAATTTTTGATATATTGTGGAGACGAGGTCTCACCAAGTTGCCCAGGTGGGTTTTGAACCTGTGGGCTCAGGCAATTCACTTGCCTTGGCCTCCCAAAGTGCTGGGATTATAGGCTGAGCCATCAAGCCCCACCTTGAAGCTTTAAAAATTTGATATAATCACATTTGTTTATTTTTGACTGTGCTTCTAAGTCTTTTCCCAGACCAATGTCTTGGAGGGTTTTCAGTGTTTCTTCTAGTAGTTTCATGTCTTAGATTTAAATATTTAATCTATTTTGATTTGATGTTTGTATATGATGAGAGATAGAGGTCTAGTTTCATTCTTCTGCATATGCTTATCCAATTTTTCCCACAACATTTATTGAAGGGACTGGCCTTTCCTCATTGTCTGTTCTTGATGTATTTGTTGAAAATGAGTTGGCTACAAATGTGTGAGTTTATATCTGAGCTCTCTATTCTGTTCTGTTGGTCTATGTGTCTGTTTTTATGCCAGTACTATGCTGATTTTTTTTTTTTTTTTTTT
>NW_007253869.1:247819-298505 GCF_000164805.1 Carlito syrichta | reverse complement strand
TCTTGAACCCGCGGGCTCAGGCAATTCACTCACCTCGGCCTCCCAAAGTGCGGGATTACAGGCTGAGCCACCGAGCCCGGCTTGATTTGGTTATTATGGCTTTGTAGAATATTTTGAAGTCAGGTTGTATGATGCTTCCAGCTTTGTTCTTTTTGTTCAGGATTGTTTTGGCTATTCTGAGTATTTTGTGGGTCCACATAAATTTTAGGATTGTTTTTATATTTTTGTATAGAATGGCATTGGTATTTTGATAGGGATTGCACTGAATCTGTAAATTGCTTTGGGTAGAATTGTCACTTTTAACAATATTAATTCTTCAGACTCATGAACATGGAATGTCTGTTCATTTTTTGGTGTCCTCTTCAATTTCTTTCATCAATGTTTTATAGTTTTCCTTGCATAGATATTTGATTTGATATGGTTAAATTGATTCCTAGGTATTTTATATACTTTGTAGCTATTGTAAATGGGATTGCTTTTTTGATTTCTTTTTCAAATTGTTCACTGTTTGCATATATAAATGCTACTTATTTTTGTAGATTGATTTTGTATCCTGCAACTTTACTGAATTTGCTTATTGGTTCTAACAGTTTTTTGGTGAAGCCTGTAAGTTTTTCTTTTTTTTTTGAGTTGGAGTCTCACTCTGTCACCCAGACTGGAGTGCAGTGGCTGCTCCCAGCCACCGTAGCCTCGACCTGCTGGGCTCTGACGATCCTTCCGCCTCAGCCTTCCAAGTAACCGGAATTACAGGCACGCGCTACCATGCCCGGCTGATTTTTTGTAGAGATGAGGTCTCGCTGCCCAGGCGGGTCTCGAACCCGCAGGCTCAGGCAATCCACTCACCTCAGCCTCCCAAAGGCGCGGGATTACAGGCTGAGCCACCGAGCCCGGCTCCTGTAAGTTTTTCTAAGCATAAGATCATGTCACCTACAAACAAAGCTAATTTAACTTCTTCCTTTCCTGTTTGTTTGCCCTTTGTTTATTTCTCTTGCCTAATTGCTCTGGCAAGACTTCCAGTACTATGTTAAATAAAAGGGGTGCATGTGGGTATCCTTGTCTTGTTCCACATCTTAGAGGAAAGGCTTTCAAATTTTCTCCATTTAGTATGATGTTGTGGGTTTGTCACATATAGCCTTTATTATTTTGAGATATGTTCCTTCTATTCCTAGTTTGCTGAGGATTTTTATCATAAAGGGATGATTAGTTTTATCGAATGCTTTTTCGACATCTATTGAAATGATCACATAGCTTTTTTTCTTGGTTCTGTTAATTGATTTATCACATTTATTGATATGATGTCTGCTTTGTTGAATTTGTTTAGATTTGTATTTGACCTAAGATATGATTTATTCTGGAGACTGTTCTATGTGCTAATCAAAAGAGTGTGTATTCTGCAGCAGTTGAATGAAATGTTCTATAAATATTAGTTTGGCCTATTTGCTCTAGTGTGTAGTTTAACTCAAATGTTTCTGTCTGAGTAATCTGTCCATTACTGAGAGTGGGGTGTTGAAGTCCCCTACTATTATTGTATTGTAGTCTATCTCTCCCTTTATATCTATTAATATTTACTTTATATACCTGGGAGCTCTGGTGTTGGGTATATAGATATTTACAACTGTTATATCCTGAACTAACCCCTTTATTATTATATAGTGACCTTCTTTGTCTCTTATTATAGTCTTTGAATACAGTCTATTTCATGTGAGGTAAGCATAGTTACTCTTGCTATTTTGGGGGAGATATGCTTCTTGTTTTCCTGTCAATGCTGTGGGTGCTTGACAGATGATAGTGACCAGGTGCCCTAGGAAGAGGGCACCACTAGGCCTTGGATTCTTTTTTTTTTTTTTGCAGATTAACTGGGAGATAGTAACAATAACTGGCAGTACACAGAAGGCTTTCTATATACTAAGTCTTGTGCTAAGTTATGTGCTTGCAGTATCTCATTTTTTTTCTTTTGAGTTGGAGTCTCACTGTGTCGCCCAGACTGGAGTGCAGTGGCACGCTCTGAGCCACCGCAGCCTCGACCTGCTGGGCTCCGGTGATTCTTCCACCTCAGCCTTCCAAGTAGCTGGAACTACAGGCGCACACTACCATGCCCAGCTAATTTTTTATTTATTGTAGAGACAAGGTCTCGCCAAGTTTCCCCGGGTGGGTCTCGAAACTGTGGGCTCAGGAATCCACTCGCCTTGGCCTCCCAAAGTGCTGGAATTACAGGCTGAGCCACTGAGCTCAGCCACAGTATCTCATTTAATCCTCACAATAACCCTGTGAGATAAGCACTATTATCATTCCCATTTTACAGATAAGAACACAGTGGATTGGAAATTGGTACTATGTCTTAGGCCAGTGACTCCCAAACTTTAGTATGCAGTGGAATCACTTGCAGAGCTTGTTAAAACATTGTGTGGGACCTCACTCCCAGAGTGTGATTCGGTAAACTGGAGTCGGTGCCAACGATTTGCATTTCTAACAAGTTCTTGGGTGAAACTGCTGCTGCTGGACCAAGGACCACTGCCCTTGGACATACAGCTATGAAGTGTAGAGTCACATCCATAGTGCAGTTTTTAAAGCCTGTGCTTTTAAAACCTCTGCACACACTGCCTCACTATGAAATTTCCATGTAGACTCCCTTGAACCCTGCCCTTGGTGGAAGATAAACTGGGTAAAGCAGGCAGCCAGCCTCAGTCTCCTCACCCTAATCACACCCATAGTTTTCCCTTCACATGGAAAGACTGTCCCAGCCTCCCAGCTCTTCTTCCTTGTGGCTCTGCGCTATGGACTGAATGTTTGTGTCCCTCCAAATTCACATGTTAAAACTTAGTCCCCAATGTGATGGTATTAAGAGGCATGGCTGTTGGGAGGTGATTAGGTGAAAAGGGCACACAGCTGTCATGAATGGAATCAGTATCCTTATAAAAGAGGCCCCAGAGAGTTGCCTTGCCCTTTATACCAGGGCACAATGAGAAGATGCCATCTATGAACTTGGAAGTGTGCCCTCACCAGAGCAGAGTCTGCTGGCACCTTAATCTTGGACTTCTAGCCTCCAGAACTGTAAAAAATTAATTTCTGTTCTTCGTAAGCCATCCAGTCTGTGGTACTTTGTTATAGCAGCCGGAAATGACTAAGATGTAATATCACTGTGTCAGGAATAACTTCCTAATGACACCCTTCCACTCTCTGCCCTCAATTCTGGGAGCCACCCTGGTCCTACTCAGCAGGTGGAAAGAGTCCATAGCAGGAATCTGCTAACTTGACTTTAAGGTCATGTGGCTGCTGGTCTTGCTCTGATCCTGGTTTGTTTTTTTTTCCCCACACCTCTGGATCTGACCTTGTGACTTCATGTTCCAGACCACATAATGACTGAGGGTCCTGACCATGGATCCCTGACATCGACGGCCAGAGTTCTCTTGTCCTGACCTTCTGCTCACCGGTTTCTTGACAGGTCTCTTCCTGCTTGGTCAACATCCTGCTTATGCTAGGGCAGGAGCTGTCCTGAATATGTTCAGGGTGACCGTGGGCATTCACGCGGTGCATGTCTAAGGTCATAATCCCATTCTTGGAGGTGGGCTTTTCTTCACCTTAAACCAGACTACTGTGTTCACTTGCCACTAAGCCACAGGAAAAGGAAAGGAAGGTACTTTAATTGCATTAAAGTTTAGTGGTGATCCCAGCGCCCTTCATCGGCAGTCTTGGGGCTGGACTGAATGGGTAGTATGTGACCTTGTTTTATAGCAGAAAGCACATGCGGGCATCATGTGAATGCTGGGACCCAGACACCACATCCAGAAACTCCAGTGCCTGGTACGGCTCCCACTGCAAGAGGCACTGTTTCATCTTTAATAAATCAAGCATTAGATTAAACACATTAGAAGGCCAAGTGACTCATTTCTATTTCTGGCTCTCAGACACCAGTGACAGTGGTGACCTCAGACTGTGGACAGGAAGGATGGTTTAAGGGTTGGCAGCAGTGGGATGAACTCCAAACCCTACTCAGAAGACCCCTGAACAACTTGGGAAAGACTTCTGACAGTTTTTTCCTTGACTGATGACACACTAAGACCCTCTGTTCCTTGCCCTTGACTCAGGTTTGACCTCTGTGCTTTTGTCTCCTTGAGCTTACTCTTGACCACCTCCTTTTCCATCACATTACCACCAGTTTCTAGAACATTCTGCAAGCAGAACTAGTGGCTGTCTCCTCTGGAATTCCATAGGACTCAGTTCCTACTGCAGCTTGGGAGTTTCTTACATTGTATTATCCGTGGCTGGGCTGGCCCCACCCCTACCCCAAGGCCCTAGAAGGCAGGGATCTGACTCTCTGCTAAGCAAAGGCTGACAATGATGAATAAGAAGCTAAAGGCTGTCACAACCCTGGGGACTAGGAGCCCTCCTTAGGCCCCACTGGGTTGCCAAAGCCCAGGTGCTGGAGCCCTGATTTTCTGGATTTGTTCTGAAATTCAGAGCTCAAGCTACACTAGCTGAATTGCCACACTGAGCAGGGAGGAGGCAGGCTGGGAGAGGAGGGGTGGGGTAGAGGAGCTCTGCAGAACTGTGGTGGGCACTGAGGATTGTTCCTTAAACGGGGCTCTGACACAGCAAACCCGGTCAGAAGGCAGTGTAGATGTTGGTAAGGGGGGGTGAAGAGGCCCAGAAGCGCCAACAGTTAGGGGAAAGAAGCTCATCTGAGCTGGACCCACCGTCCCTTTGGAAGGTATTCATGCTAATTAGTTACCACATAGAATGAGTTTTGGATCAGATGGTCCTAGGGTGGGAAGATCAGAAGGCCTGGGGCACATGAAAGAGGAAACAAGGGTGAAATTTGTAGTTTATTAGACCAATAACCCATTTGCTCCAGACTGCACTTGGCTTTCTCTGTAGATGCTACTTTGGTGTTAGGTGGGTCTGAATTTATCCACCAATTCCTCACAGGCCTCTGAGGCTCCTAATGAAGCTTCCGGGGGGCTCTTCCCAGCTCATCTGAAGAGGATCCAAGTTGTATCTTGTGTATCTTTGGGAAAGTTATATGGCCTCTCTGAGATCCCGTTTTCCCATCTGTTAAAATGAATGTCATGACACTTCACAGGTTGTTAAGAGAATTAAGTCACACACCATGGGAAAGTACCTGAGGGTGTGCACCACGAGGACCCGTCCAGAAGTTCTTGGACTTGGTCTTCCCTCCTTCCTTTCCCTTAACTCCAGGTAGTTGGAGGTTGTGGAGCTGCCATGTGACTCTCTGCCAAGGTTTCTGGGCCCAGAACCTCAATCCTCACCCACCATGGCCTCTCAAAGCTTTTGGCTCAGTACTTCCTGTCCCTAGGATTCTGCCTGGGGCTCTGGAGTGGGATGCTGAGATCTCTGGGATGGGAAAGAGGGAGAGGGCACCAGTTTCCTCTTCTCTGGAGGGTGGGAACTGCCTCTAGTGCCCCTGCCCTGACTCAGCCATCCAATGTGTCCTGCTGCAAGGTTTTATCCTTTTTATTTTTTTGAGTTGGAGTCTCACTCTGTTGCCCAGGCTGGAGTGGAGTGGCACACTCACAGCCACCACAGCCTCAACCTGCTGGGCTCCGGCGATCCTTCCGCCTCAGCTTTCCAAGTAGTGGGAACTACAGGCATGTGCCACCATACCTGTCTGATTTTTTTATTTATTGTAGAGATGACATCTCTCCATGTTGCTCAGGCTGGTCTCAAACCCCTGAGCTCAGGCAATCCTCTCATCTCTACCTCCCAAAGTGCTGGGATTACGGGCATGAGCCACCACGCCTGGCTGATTATTTTATTTTTTTCTGGATGCCTTCCACCAGGAAAGGGGACAGGGATTGGCTATGGGTACTTCAAGCTTTGACCATGCACTGATTCATGTAGAGCCTTAGCTTGCTGGGAAAAAGAGCCCTGTCTAGAGGTGAGAGTGGAGCAGTTAAAGATGATGCATTGACTCCCTGTACAATTCTGCCAACCTTAGAGCCCTCGTTGTCTTCGCTTGGCTGCAGACAGAGGTTAAGTTGTCAGTCCCGACTCAACTGAATCCAGTTTTTTTTTTTCTTTAACTTTTAAAATTTTGTTCTATTACCCAGGCTGGAACACAGTGGTATGACCATAGCTCACTGTAGCCTGGAATTCTTGGACTCAAGCAATCCTCCTGCTTCAGCCTCTCAAGTAGCTGGGACTACAAGCATGCAACACCATGCCCAGCTAATTAAAAAAAATATTTTTTTGTAGAGATGGGGTCTTCCTGTGTTGCCCAATCTGGTCCTGAACTCCTGGCCTCAGGTGACCCTCCCACCTCAGCCTCCCAAAGCACTGGGATTACATGCATGAGTCACTGTTCCCGACCCAGTGATTCTTGACTACAGAGAAGACTTTTGTGTGGCAGGGCATATGTTCCACAGCACTTCATATAGGGAAACCCACAAGGAGTGCCATTGTGAGAAGTGGAGGGAGGCAAGCTCACAGTTAGAAGGTAAACCAGAAGGGGCTAACAAGAGAGAGTCGTGCCAACAACAGACATAGCTCTCCAGACACAATTAATAGAAGATTTGAGCTCCAAGCACTTATCGGAGACTCTCCCATGGCACTCCGCATTAAGTTTTATGCATGGTAGTCACTGAATGAATGACAGCATAAAAGGCACAGCCAGAAGAGAAGGAAAAACACTGGGAGGAAGCACTTGAGGGAAACAGGCCTGTGTGCAGCCTGGTCTGAGGGACAAAGGGGATGCGTCATAAACATAAGGCAGGACAGAGAGTCCATCTATGCCAAACATGCACAAAGTTGGTGTCCCAGTCTTTGTGTGTCAGAGTGCTAGACCAACATCTTCCAGAATTGTCTGGCTTTCGGGTCGTCCCCACGGCATGATACTACAAATTCATGTTTAGATTGTGACCGACTCTGATCCATAGCTTTTCTTCTATTTTTATTGTACTCAGCAGTTTGAGTGCCAACCTGCATTGGTGGGATTTGACTCTCTACCCCTATTTTTAGGAGGGCAACACCTTGTTCTAAGAATGGAGGGGTCATTATGCAGTCTCTTCTCCCCACAGTAGTCACAGAAAACCTTTTGTGATGATCAGATGTGTCACTTCTCTGCTCAAACCCTCTGCTCAGAGTAATAGCTGAAGTCCTCATCATGACCTCAAAGCCTGACCCTGAGTTAATTCTCCTTCAGTCGTATCCCTCTCCTTCAGTCTGTTCACTCAAGCCACACTGGTCTCCTTGCTATTCCTTGCATACGTCAGATACTCTACTACTCCCCGCCTCTGCCTTGGTTTTTCCCATGTCTGGAAATATTCTTGACTCCTTAGTGTTTTTCAGGCCTTTGCTCACCTATTGCCTCTTCATAGAGGCCTTCCTAATCTGCCCCATAGGAAATAACAATGCCACCTTGCACTTTGTGTCCCCTCACCCTGCTGTATTTTCCTTCAGAGCACTTCTCAGCACTTGAGCCATTTTTATGTCTACTTGTTTATTGCCTGTCATCCCTACAAGAATGTAAGCTCATAGACTTTTTTTTTTTAAACTTACTGCTATATTGTCAACATCTAGAGTAGTGCCTGGTGCATAGAAGGTGATGAATAAATATTTGTTGAATTAATTAATAACTCACAAAGACTTTTAAAATGCCCATAATCCTCTATACTCACAAGATACCTCTTTTTTTTTTAAAAAAGTTTACATTATTGTTTATTTGATTAGTGGTATCAGTGTACTGTTCCATATATCCTATCTCTTATGGCAATCTTTTTGACATTTAAAAAATATTTTTATTTTAAAGATATGGGGTACAATTCAGGGATAGGTATACAAACGTTGATTATGCAGGTACCCTTGTTAATGAGGTGTGCCTCTCCCTCCCCTGGCAGTTTCCCTCAACTGCCAATCCCATTCTCCCTCCCCTGGCAGTTTCCCACTACTACCAATCCTTTTCTTATAGTATTATGATAATTGTTCAAGGTCCACTTATGAGACAAGATACCTCTTGTAGGGGTGTCCCTAACTGTTATGCTCTGGTCAGCCCTCTGCAAGGGCTAAGGTGGCCAGGGGCAATTCACCTGAGCTTGCCTACCTATGAGGGCAGAGTCCATCATGAGGATATCTCAGTCAGTGCCCATGTGTGGGATAGGGACCTTCAGCCACTGCCCAGGTATGTTCTGTCATCAGAGGCGGGGCTGGAAGAGAGCAGTGTGGGAAGAGTTATTGGGAGGAGGAAGATGAACCCCAAGGGACCCGTGTGTTTACCAAGGGGGAGGGCCGACAGTCCTGACATGGGTAGAACCATCTCCACTCTTTCTCTTGCATGCATAATGGGCCCAGGTGTCTCATCAGAGACTGCTCCTCACAGATTACCACAAGAGGAGGTTGTGCCTGCCTTCATCTCCCTCCTGGACCCTCACTATCCCCTCGTTTTCATCCGGTCTAACAAACCGGCTGCTATCCCTTGTGGTCAATCAAAGACAAGAGGCAGAAACTGGGAGAAAAAAGGTTCAGTGCAGTGGCCAAAGCCTGCAATCCTAGCCAAGGCAAGAGGATTGCCTGATCCCAGGGGTTCGAGACCAGCCCGGGCAACTTGGCAAGACTTCATCTCTACAATAAATTTTAAAAAAAATTAGCTGGGTGTAGTAGCACACACCTGTAGTTCCAGTTACTTGGAAAACTGAGGCAGAAGGATTGCCTGAGCCCAGCAGGTCGACGCTGGAGTGGCCGTGAGCATGCTACTGTACTCCAGCCTGGGCAACAGAGTAAGACTCCAACTAAAAAAATGTTTTTAAAAAAGAGGGTTCAATTTCTGCAACCAGGTTATAGGTAGATGGGTTGGCATCATTACCAAAAATTTACTCAAAGCAACACAAACTTGTTCCAGTATTTACACCTAAAATTTATAGCCCTTTATCCACCCCAAGTTAAGATTAAGAAGCCTATGCGAAGTTTCAGCATGACTCAAGACCAACATTTACAGTTTCTGGTACGTGACCAGTAATGCGACTCAAAGTCTCCTGGTCATGCTGACACTTTTAGGTAACGTTCTGGAATTTACAACATTTTAAACATTTTATAGTATCTTCTTTGGAGGAAGGGAAAGTCACAACATTTCAAATGATAGCTTTACATTGTTTTAAAATACAATTATAACAATCCCCTGTTTCCAGAATCCTGGCCTATAATACCCTGAGGATGCCTCTTGGAAGGTCTTCAGATCATCATCCTCTTCTCAGGCATCCTCCTCACCTCTCAGCAGCAGTGACTGCTGCTCCCCACGCCCTTTCACCGGCCCCCCCAGTTTCTCTTCCCTTCATTGTTGGGATATTCCTAGTTTGCCTCCTCCTTCTCTATCTTCTTTTTTATTTCCTTTTCCTCGTCCCATGCCTAAAACGGAGAGATTTCTGTGTCAGCTTGTGTCCAGGCAGGAAAACAATTCCATGCAAGGCATTTCAAACACAGGGAATGCATCCAGGCAATGGGTTAGTCTGGTGTTGGAGGGTTGCTATGGTGACCAGATGTGCTAGCTACAGGAAGTAGCTCCTACCCCAGGGCTGGAGGAAGGGAAGAGAAGAGGGGGAGTCCCCAGAGTCTCCTGGCTCAGAGGAGCAGCCTCACATGGCTCATGCTCAGACCACTGAATGAGGATGCGCTGTGACGGGGTCTGAGCCTCTGGGATGCTGGTTATTTCCAGGAGGTGCAGCTCAGCTGCTACTGGGAGGGCTTGAAGAGTTAGGAGGTTGGCGTGGGCAACCTGCAGCCACAGGCCAAATCTGCCGCCCACAGTTTCTCCATGGCCCATGAGCTAAGAGCCTACTTCATATTTGAGAAGAACAACCTATCTCATGACACATGGAAATTATAAAACATTCAAATTCCAGTGTCCATAAATAAAGTGTTATTGCAGTGCAGTCTGGTGTCTTCATTTGAATATAGTTTGTGGCTGCTCTCAAGCTATAATGGCAGAGTGGATTAGTTGCAGGAGAATCCCTACGGCCTGCAAAGCCTGAACTACTTACTATCCAACTCTTTACAGAAAGACTTTGCTGACCCCTGGACTAGATCCCTCCTGGAGGGACATTGACAGGAGCTGGAAATGGAAAGAAACTCCCTTCTCTCACCCTAAGTCCTTCCAGCCATGTCCCAGTGCCTCTCAGCAGCAGAATTTAATAGGAAGCCAGCTGACAGGAGAGCGTCTGGGAGAGGCTGTTGTCAGACCCTCAGCCCTGCAACACAGAGTAGGGTGCCGAAGAATAACAGGCAAATAACAGCACAATTTCCAAGCATCTTGCCTTGGCCTTTTCCTCTTCTGTCTGGTCTGTGCACTTTCCCCCCTTAGCAGTCCTATCCACATCCATGGCTTCAGTTCTCACATCTCTGCAGGCAGTGCCCATATCTATAGCTCCATGCCTGGCTTCTTCTCAGTCCTGCATGTCTAACTTTCTGCTTGGCAGCTCCATGTAGAAGCCTTTCCTTCATCTCAAAACCACTATGTCCAGTAGGCAGAACTCGTATTTTCTTTCAAATTTGCTCTTTATCCTCTGTTACCCATTTCTGTTGGTGGTACCATCATTCTCCCAATCACACAGGATGGAAATCACTCCTGGCTTCATGTTTGGATCTTCCCTCTCTCTTGCCTCCCACATCAAAGTGCTTAGACTAGGTCTTTCTCTGCAAGACTTCACACTGTTGTCTCCTTTCCTTCCCTGGCACCATCACCTGGGTCTCATTCCAATTCATTCCAATTCTCCCACACATAGTTGCTAATTAGTCTTCTGAACCATCAGGTTCAAAACTCCTCCTGGCTCTCTTTGTCTATGGATTGACCAGGCATTTATTTTTAATTTTTAATTTTTTTTTTTAAATTGGAGTCTCACTCTGTCGCCCAGGTTGGAGTGCAGTGGCATGCTCATGGCCACTACAGTTTCGACCTGCTGGGTTCAGGTGATCCTTCCACCTCAGCCTTCCAAATAACTGGAACTACAGGCACTTGCCACCATGCCCAGTTAATTTTCTGATTTATTGTACAGATGAGGTCTTGCCATGTTTTCCAGGTGGGTCTTGAACCTGTGGACTCAAGTAATCCCCTTACCTTGGTCTCCCAAAGTGCTGGGATTATAGGCGTGAACCACCATGCCCCGTCTTAACCAGGCATTTAAAACCTTCCATGTAGTCCCACTGATTACGTTTGGTCTTCCAACTTTGTTTCCCATCTCTTTCTTTCCTGTACACCTCTTTTCCAATACTTCCATGTGTTCTCTTGTTCGCAAGGTTCTGTGCACTTATTTACACACTCCTGTCTGTCTTTGGCACTTGTTAGGATTAGGTTCAGTTATGAGTGACAAATAATCCAGTCAATGTTGCACCAGAAAACTTTGATGCATTTATCATCTCCCACAATTTCTGGACATACAGAGAACCAGGGATAGCATTTAGATGAATTTGTGAGCAAGTGTGAAAGCCCAGTTCCTTGTGTGGAATTGGAACAAACTCTGATAACAAAAACATGGAAACAACTGGGCTGCCCATTGAAAGAGGACTGGATTAAAAAAATGTGGTACATATACACAATGGAATATTACACAGCCATAACGAAGGACAAAATTATGAACTTCACAGCAACTTGGATGAACTTAGAATCTATAATACTAAGTGATTTATCACAGAAACAAAGAACTGAGTATCACATGTTCTCACTCATAAGTGGACCCTGGACAATTAGCATAATACTATAAGAAAATGTTTGGCAGTAGTGGGAAACTGCTGTGGGGCGGGCATACCTCATCAACAAGGGTACCTGCATAATGAACATTTATATACCTAGCTGTGAGTTGTACCCACATCTTTAAAATAAAAAATTAAATAATAATAATAATAATAAAAGAACTCTGAGGTGTAATTTACACTCGAGTTGCCCTTCAGGATCAGGCTGGGGCTGGGACTTTGCTGAAAGCATACTCTTGCTTGTCCTCCTCCCTTCCCTGTCTTGCTTCACACACTACTGGTGTCTCCTGGGAGCATTTATTTAATAAATCGCTTGCACATGAAGCCTTGTCTCAGGATCTGGTTCTGGGGCCCAACCCAGGACACTTATGTAACAGTGGCTTGAACAAGATTGTAGCTGGCCTTGTAAGGAGACTTCACGATCAAACCGCCTTAGCATTGTAGTCCACCATCCTCAACATGTGGCTTCCTCTTGAGGTCAAAGGTAGCTGCTCCAGCTCCAAACATTAGGTTCATATTCCAGCCAGCAGGACAGAAACAAAGACAGGAGGGGTTATGATTCTTCCACTTAAGAACACTTCATGGAACTTTCATACCCTACTTCTCTATACACTTCTATGCAGAATGTGGTCATGTGGCCATGCCTAACTTCAAGAGAGGCTGAGAAATGTATCCTTTATTCTAGGTGGTCAATTGCACAGCTAAAATTTGGGGACATGATTGCTGAAGAAGAAGAAGAAACAGATATTAGAAGACAACTAGTAGTCTCAGTTACACGCTTCTTCTTTTTAGCTCTGCTTGTCCAAATTCTTCAAAACCCAATGCAAATGCCATTTTCATCTCAAATCCTTCCTTGACCTCCTAGTTAAAAGTTATCACTCCCTGACCAGAACTCCCATGACACTTCATGTGTCCTTTACTTGTGGCACTGAAGTTTTTCTCTTTTGCTTATGGTTATTCACATATGCATTCCCCACAGGACTGTAGACATCTTTAGAGTAGAGGGCAAGCTTCAGTGAATTTCTGAGATGACATTTGAAATCTTGCAATCCTCATACTCTGAAGACAATAGGTTTGGAGTCAGACCAATCTGGGTGAAAGGGAGGAGGCTTTATCTTTAAACCAGTTATGCAACATTCATTTGCTTAGTCTACAAATATTTATAGTGCCAGGCACTGTTACAGGTGCTGGAAACATGGCAGAGAACAACGCAAATAAGGGCCTCCCTTCCAAGAGGGCCAGAAAGTATGAGGGTTAAGAGCACAGACTCCGCAGTTACACAGGACAAACATGAACTTCGCAGCAACCTGGATGAATTTAGAGTCTATAATGCTCAGTGATCTACCACAGAAACAAAGAACTGAGTACCACATATTCTCACTCATAAGTGGACCCTGGACATTTACCATAATACAATAAGAACAGGATTGGCAGTAGCAGGATGCTGCTGGGGTGGGGTGGGGGGGCACATTACATCAATAAGGGTACCTGATCTCAAGTCAGGATAAGTGGGGAACAAAGGGAGGCCCAAACTTTACCCGTACAGTAATATCCACTTATATACCTAATCCTGAATTGTACCCCACATCTTTAAAATAAAATATATTAAAAAAAAAAAAAGAGAGAAGCCAGGTGTGGTGGCTCCGCCTATAATCCCAGCACTTTGGGAGGCTGAGGTGAAAGAATTGCCTGAGCTCACGGGTTCAAGACCAGCCTGGGCAACTTGGCGAGACTTCATCTCTACAATAAATCAAAAGAATTAGCCGGGTCTGGTGGCGTGTGCCTGTAGTTCCAGCTACTTGGAAGGTTGAGGCGGAAGGATCGCCAGAGTTCAGCAGGTCGAGGCTGCGGTGGCCGTGAGCATGCCACTGCACTCCAGCTTGGGCAACAGAGTGAGACTCCAACAGGAAAAAAAAAAAAAAGAAGCACAGATTCCACAACCAGACTGCCTGGGCTTGCATCTCAGCTCTACCACTCCAAGCTCTGTGACCATGGACAAGATACTCTGCCCCTCTGTTCCTCAGTTTTTTCCCCTGTAACATGGCGATGTGCAGAGTACAACTTTTCAGGATTGAAGACTAAATGGACTTGCACATTTAAAGTACTTAAAACAGTGCCTGGCACAAAATAGGAGGTATGTAAGTGTGAGTTGTTAGCATTAGCTTGCAGGGCTCACATTCTAGTAGGGGAGAGAATGACCCAAAGGAACAAAAAAAATATTAGGATGTGATAAATGCCACGAAGAAAAGAAAAGAAAAGAGAAAGTTGGGAGACAGCACTGTTGAGCGTCTGCCTTGTACCAGGCGGCCAGGGAACATCTGTGTGAGGAGGTGACATTTAGTGCCATGAAGTGTTTACGGCAAGAGCATTCAGCGTGCAGCAAATGCAGAGGCTTTGAAGGCAGGCCTGGGCTGGTGGGCTGGAGGCTGGGGCACACCGGTGAAGGGGGGAGTGCAGGAGGTGATCTGAGAGAAGTGTGGAGTCAGATTTGTAAGTGGGGCTTTGTATGCCCGTAAAGAATTTGGATTTGATTCCTAATACAATGGCAAGCCATTGCAGCGTTTTAAGCAGAGAAGAGCTATACTTAAATAAATGTAGGTGGAGGGAGAATGGCTTGTGAGGGTTTAAGATTGGAATGAAGAGGGTCAGTTAGGAGGCTACTGCCAATAATAGTGTAAGTGAGAGAGGACAGTAGAGATGGAGAACTTGATGCATGTTTTGGAGGTAAAATCAACAGGACTTGCTGATGGACTGTTTGCAGGAGGTAAGGTGAAGAGAAAACTCAAAGGAAGCTCACCCTTTTGGCTGGAACATCTTCTTGAGATGGGGAGATACAGAGAGACAGGTGGGTGGGGATAAAGAATTCTACTGGCCGGGCTCGGTGGCTCAGCCTGTAATCCCAGCACTTTGAGAGACTGTGGTGAGTGGATTGCCTGAGCCTGCAGGTTCGAGACCCACCTGGGCAACTTGGTGAGACCTCATCTCTACAATAAATAAAAAACTAACCAGATATGGTAGTGCAAGCCTGTAGCTCTGGTTCCTTGGAAGGCTGAGGCGGAAGGGTCACTGGAGCCCAGCAGATCAATGCTGGGGTGGCCGTGAGTATGCCACTGCACTCTAGCCTGGGTGATGGAGTAAGACTCCAACTCAAAAAAAAAAAAAAATGAATTCTACCTTGGCTATGTTCAGGGTAAATCACTTAAGCTATTTGGGCTTCAGTTTCCTTATCTACAGTATGAAAATAGTAATAATGTCCCCTACACAGAAGAACATTGTGGTTAAAAGAACAGACAGACTCCTGGGCTTAAATCTCAACTCTGCCATTTACTAGTTGTGTGATCATGCGCTACTTGCTTTACCTCTCGGTGCCTCAATCTTTTCATCTGTAAAATTGGGATAATGTACATTCTACCTAAAATGGTTGTATGAAGATTAAAGGAATTAATATTTACAAAGTGTTTAGAATAAGATCTGGCACATGGTAAAGATATATTAGTATCATAGGTATATACAAACAAATAAGGTAGAATTGAGTCTTATATTAGATAAGTGGCTCAATTCCTCAAGATGATTATTAACCATTGTTAAACAAACAAACAAACAAAACACTTGTCCTCTCTGGAATATATTAGATAGATTTGCCAATTCTACATAATTTCTTCCAGAAAATGGAAGAGAAGGGAGCACTTCCCAATTTCTTTTATAAAGCTAGTATTAACCTATTATAAAATCAAACACAAATAAAAAACAAAACTATAGTTCAATATCCCTCATGAATACAGACACAAAAACACTTAACAAAATGTTAGCAAATAGAATTCAGCAATATATAAAAATCAGTATCCATCGTGACCAACCAGGGATGGAAGTCTCACTCAAATTGCAAAAATCAGTCCCTGTTATTTACAATATGAACAGGCTAAGGATGATTCTCCTATGTTTTCTTCTCAAAGCTTTACAGTTTTATGTTTTCCTTTAGGTCTGTGCTCCACTTGAGTTAGTTTTTGTGGAATGTGAGAGGTGTAGGAAAAGGTTGACTTAACACGTCTGATACTGGGAACTCGGGAAGGAGCACAGGGAGAGACCTAGAGATGTTCTGTATATTATATTGTGAAATGAACATCTCACCAGCTCTGAGAAAAATAATTTATGACTTGGCACGAGTTTGTGGAGTCAATAGCCAGAAGTGACAGGAAGAAATTACTCTCAGGGAAGAAGGGGATGGGGAAAAGGCTCATGAAGGTCCTTGGAATGCAGCCTTGAAGGACATGTCATCAACCTTTCTACAGATTGGCCTATGATTCCCAGGAGCATGAGCTGTACCCACTTGGTGAGGCCTTGGGAGCAGATAGAAATTGACAGCCCCTTGGTTAGGTGGAGTGTCCTAGAGGAGGAAGTCTGAACTTTTTGCCCATGAAGGGATGGTGGGAAATGGGTGACTGTGTGGGAGACTGCTCTCTGAGTCATTTTCCTTGGGGCAGGAACTGGGTGATGGGGATCTGAAGAGAGTTCTGTCCAGAGGCCTGGCTATCTGCCCTGCAGAATATGGGGTGGCCCAGCCAGCTCTGGCTGCTCCTGGGGCAATCGTGAGCCTGCTGCTCTGTCCCTTGGGTTGCAGAGTGGATGCCCCAGATCTGGGAGGCTGAGGGTAGGAAGGTATTGCAAAAGGGTTCAGGGGTTGCAGAGTGGATGCCCCAGATCTGGGAGGCTGAGGGTAGGATGGTGTTGTGAATGGGTTCAGGGTTCAGAAAGGCAGACAGGTACAGGCTGGGAAAAAGATTAAAGGTTTTGTGAAAATGGAGGTCCCAAGACAGGCCTCAGAGAGTCTGGGGATAATGGCACCAGATTCCCTTCTCTGATATATATTTTTTGAGCTGGAGTCTCACTCTGTCACCCAGGCAGGAGTGCAATGGTACACTCACAACCACCGCAGCCTCAACCTTCTGGGATCAGGCGATCCTGCCACCTTAGCCTTCCAAGTAGCTGGAATTACAGGCATGCACCACCATGCCCAGCTAATTTTTTGATTTATTGTAGAGATGAGGGCTCACCATGTTGCCCAGACTGGTCTCGAACCTGTGGACTCAGACGTTCCTCTCACCTCTTTCTCCCAAAGTGCTGGGATTACAGGCATGAGCCACTACACCCACCTCCTTTCTCTGATCTTCTGGGGAGCAACAGATTGCCTCATCCTGTCCTCCTCTGCAGCCCAGGGGCTGTGAGGATCAGGGCAAAGCATGCAGGTGAGTCTGGGACTGGGTTTTCTCTAGGCTCTAGCAATGGTTTGGCCAGGAGAATTAGGGCTGGCCATGTAACATATGGGAAAAGCAGGGGGAAAGGAGTTACCATTTCCCTATATGCCTGAGTGGTATCGTCACCTTCATTTGACAGATGAGGAAACTGATTAGTTCCTCATCTTAGGAAACTGAGAGTCTCAGTGCTCTCCTTCTGTCAACAGCACCTTCTGTTTGTGCCATGGTTACTGTGTCTGCTTCTGCAGGTCTTGTCACAGTGGGCCCAGCATCACCTTTCTGACAATGCTTTCTTTTTATTTTTTTGAGTTGAGTTGGAGTCTCACTCCATCACCCAGACTGGAGTGCAGTGGCCGCTCCCGGCCACTGCAGCCTCGAACTGCTGGGCTCCGGCAATCCTTCCACCTCAGCCTTCCAAGTAGCTGGAACTATAGGCGCATGCTACCACGCCTGGCTCATTTTGATTTATTGTAGAGATGAGGTCTCGCCAAGTTGCCCTGGTGGGTCTCGAACCCGCGGGCTCAGGCAATTCACTCACCTCGGTCTCCCAAAGCGCTGTGATTACAGGCTGAGCCACCGAACCTGGCCTCTGACAATGCTTTCTATTGGCAATGGCAAACTCAAGTACTTCTAATTTACCTGTATCTAGCGTCAGACACTGTTACCCTGCCTTTTTCTCCTTATCAGCAGCACAAGATAATATCCACAAATCACCCCGATTTAGAATGTTTTCCTAATTAAAAAGATTTTAAAATATTGTGCACAAAAAGATGTAAAAGATATTTATCACAGCATTGTTTAGAGAGAGAGAGAGAGCAATCTAAACGCCCACCAATTGGGGAGTAGTTAAATAAACTAAGGAAGAGTTTTCAAACTTTTTGATCTCAAGGCTCCTATATGTTCTTTTCTTTTTTTTTTTTTTAAGTTGGAGTCTCACTCTGTCACCCAGACTGGAGTGCAGTGGCCGCTTCCGGCCACCGCAGCCTCGACCTGCTGGGCTCCAGCGATCCTTCCGCCTCAGCCTTCCAAGTAGCTGGAACTACAGGCGTGCACTACCACGCCCGGCTAGTTTTTTGATTTATTGTAGAGATGAGGTCTTGCCAAGTTGCCTAGGCGGGAGGTCTCGAACCTGCGGGCTCAGGCAATCCACTCACCTCAGCCTCCCAAAGCACGGGATTACAAGCTGAGCCACCGAGCCACACTTATATGTTCTTAAAAATTATTGAGGACTCCAAAGTGCTTTTGTTTATGTGGGTTATATCTGTCAATATTTACTATAATAGAAATTAAAACTGAGAAAATAAAAAATGATTTATTAATGAAAAACAATAAACCTGAGGTGAAGGATATGTTAATTACCCTGATTTGATCATTACACATTATACACATATATGGAAATATCACTCTGTATCCCATAAATATGTACAATTATTACTTGTCAACTAAAAATAAAAGGATAAAAATATCTATAATATGCTCCCATAAATAACATTTTAAATGAAAAGTCTATTTTCTAAAACAAAAAAATTAGTGAGAAGAGTGGCATTATTGTACATTTTTTACAGATCTCTTTAATATCTGACTTAATAAAAGACAGCTGAAATCTCATACCTGCTTCTGCATTTAATCTGTTGCAATATGCCGTTTTGATGGAAGTATATAAAAAGTGTCTAGCCTTGCACAAATAAGCAGTTGGAAAGAGAGTATTAGTTTTTTCATATAATTGTGAATATCCTTTTGTGATACTACACCAAAACTTGACAAATGGTAGATTCTTAAAAATTAATTGCAATGTGGAATCTGAAATCAATTCAATAATTTTTTTTGTACTCTGCTATCTTAAAATTCTATGGGTTTATCTTGCATTTTGAATGGATATTTCATTGAGGCATGATTTTTTACATAATGCATCAGTTATCTAGAAAATATTGGTTCACTGAGACATGCAGATCTTCCAATATTGACACGGTTCATTGTACAATATCCAAAAATCACATTTGTTTTTATTAACATTGATCTAATTGGGAAAATCTTGTGGCATCAGGCAGTTGTCAAGTTCATGACAACAGATACAAATTTATCACATTTGTAATTTTTTGCTGGAAAGTTCAAATTTTATCATTGGCAGCAAATATTGTCAGCTTATTTCTTTGAAGTGACAGTCTCTGTTCACTTTTGAGAAAATGCCTGCCAAATACCCAAACCTGAATAATAATAGTCTGTCTGTCGATCATTCTTTTTCAGTAAAAATAGTGTTACATTAAAAAGCAGATAGTTCAGCTCATCTCTCAGATGATTGCACAAGTGCTTTTTGTTGAGATAACCATCGTTCAGTGTGCAGCCCAAACGTTTTATGTATCCTTCCCATTTCTTCACAAAGAATGCTCAAAAGGCATGTTTTAAAGGATAAAGACTTAAGAAAATAGTCTGAAGTGAAACTGGCTTTTTCTCATCACCACAAGTCCGTGGTGGCAAAGAATAGAATGACTGGACAGTTTGGTGCCACCGCCTTGATTTGTGCTGAGCGCCAGCAGTTTCACCCCCCATTGTTTTTGTGTCGTTGGAGGAAATCTCAAAACCACTGTTGTTCCAGGAGAAACCATGAGATTCAGAAAAGTTGATCAGCCCTGAAAATTTCACCACCACTTGTGCTTGTCGCTGAGAATTCACATAAAAGATCTTTAATGATTCGTTGGTGCTGATACCGGATGAATACAAGAAAACAGCAAGTCCTCGTGTGTGAGGCAAAAGTACAATTCTGCATGTTGTCAGCGACATCTTTAACGTGATGAGTGACTGTGTTGTAAAATGGCAGGATTTCTTTCATGGACTTTTCAGCCAGCAGGCATTTGGTGATGTCTGTGTACAAGGCTTTATTACCCCTCAGTGAATGTATGGACGCCTCCAGCTAATGCAATACAATAACTTACCCTGTAAGATGCTTCAGTAACCTTTTCATTTCTAGTGTGAAAAGCTAACAATTTTTTTGTCTTTCAAAGAGCTCATCGCATTTACATTTAAAATGGTCAATTCCTTTTTCTCTAAACACTGAACAATTGGTTTCAAAATGAGGCTGCAACTAACTTACCTAGCACTATTATGGTATTTAAAATATTTTGTTGAATAAAACATAATAAATTAAATTATTAGTTACAAATAAATGAGGGAAATATCAATTTCATCATAATTTATTTGTTTCTTTCTTTTTTTTTTTTTTTTTGTGAGTCAGAGTCTCACTCTGTTGTCCAGGCTGGAGTGCCGCGGCACACTCATGGCCACCGCAGCCTCGACCTCAAAGGCTCAGGTGATCCTTCTGCCTCAGCCTCAACCTCGGCCTTCCAAGTAGCTGGAACCACAGGCACGGATCACCATGCCTGGCTTGTTTTTTTGATTTATTGTAGAGATGAGGTTTTACCAAGTTGCCCAATCTGGTCTCAACCCCCTGGGCTCAGGCAATCCTCTTACCTTCACCTCCCAAAGTGCTGGAATTACAGGCATGAGCCACCGCGCCCAGTGAATTTCATCATATTTTTGTTTTTTTAATTTTGCTTTACACAGTATCTTTGGAGTATATCATTCCCATCAGTTAGTCAGAGAACTCTCTGACATACCAGTTCCATTTTTTTCAGTATTTTTAGACTGAGGTGCAGCTGTGGGTTGAGAAAACAAGTCTTCTAATCAGTCCATCTAAAGCCAATGATAAATTCTTGACTATAAGAATACATATATTGTGGTGGGTTCTCTCATCTATATCAACTCTGGCATGTCTATCTTTCCCTCTTCTCTCTCTAATGAACTTTGTTTTAAAACTTTAAAAAAAAAAGAATAAATATATTGTAAAGAATTGGAGGCCACAGAGGGAGGATTGCTTGAGTCCAGGAGATAAAGGCTGTGGTGGGTCTTGATGGTGACACTGCACTCAAGCCTGGTTGAGAGAGTGAAACCCAGACTCAATAATTAGTTAATTAATTAATTAATTAAAATATTAAATTAAAAAAACCCTTTTAGGTAAAATTACAAAATTCATAAAGGTTTTTTAAAAAAAATCTTAAAATGCTATTGCAAAGCAATATAAAATATACTTGTTTCTTATGTTTTCAGATAGGTACAAGGAAAGTTTTAGAATTTCAAAATAACAATTTATTGGATGAGAGTATGGAGATTATAGCAAGTATAACTGAAGAGAGTTGGAAGAACATAGTAAGAATTCAAAAAGAAATTGAGTTAATCTCTGGAAATGCATATATCTATATCCTAAATCTACTTCCTTAAAAAATTTTGTAAAACATAAGAATATACACATGCACATTTCAGTAGCTATCAAAGCAATGATGTCATCACATGCTGAGTAGCCTCTGGAAAACTCCACTGTATGTTTGCAAGGGAGCAAAGTTCAAAAGGCAAGTAATGTCCTACTATTATACAGAAAATAATTTTGACCTCCTAGGGCCCCTAAAAGGGTTCCCCAAGAGGTTCTCAGACCACACTTTGAGAACTCCTAAACTAGGGTAATATTCATTCTATGGAATGTTATGTAGCTTTATTTTAAAAACAATGAGGTTGCCTGAGCCCATGGGTTTGAGACTAACCTGGGTCGTATGGCAAGACCTCGTCTCTACAATAAATCAAAAAATTAGCCAGGTGTGGAGGCTCACACCTGTAGCTCCAGCTGAGGTAGGCTGAGGCAGGAGGATCATCTGAGTTCAGCAGGTTGAGGCTGGAGTGGCTGTGAGCGTGCCACTCCAGCTGGTGACAAAGTGAGACTCCAACTCAAAAAACAAACAAAACAATGTGACAGATATATACTGACATGTAACACACTGTAGAACAATGGAACAGTATTTATAGTATGATACATACAAACACATCTACACATTCTATACTTACATATACATATATGTTTGTAAATGCATAGAAAAGCTCTAGAAGAACACACTATTAACCATGGCTACTTTTGGGAAGAGACAGGGATCTGGTGGTTTAATGTTGGAGAACTTTGGCTTTATCTGTATTTTTAAAATGGTTACAAGAAGAATGTACTCATATATTACTGGTGTCATTTAAATCTATTTTATTTAAAGGTTATTTTGACTTCATTTTTCTTCTGGGTGATGTACCAAATTTGTTCAACTTTGATATTTTTTCAGATTAATTAATAAGCTTGTTACTATTCTCTGGAGACTCATTATTAGGGCAAAGGGATATGGGTATGGATGCTAGATAAAATATGTTTCAGTTTGAATTTCAAATAAACCAGAAATAAAATTTTTTTGGTATAAGTATGTCCCATGCAATATTTGGGATATACTTATACTAAAATCTTATTTTTTTGTGTAACTGAAATTCAAATTTAACTGGGAGTCCTGTATTTTTATTTGCAAGTCTAGCAATCTCACTAAGGGGATATAGGGGAGGGCCCTTTGCAGTCAAGATGTGGGGTAGAATTCAGAGCTATTGGCAACTTGTTCATGCTCATTGGAGTGTGTTGTATGCCACCTTTGTGAACCAGAGCTCACTGGAGGGTAAGAAGCTTCGACAGCAGGCTATTGGGGACAAAGTCCTGTTGATAAGTTAACTTCTTTCCTGATAAATGCCTCTATAGCTCGTCAAGTTAGTGAGATGTCGTGGCAATGGGGATGGGGAATAAGTTGGAGGGAGGTTGTAAAATGTTGCAATGGGAGTCTTTATTTTCATGTTTAAATACATATAATATGTTTTCCCACAAAATGTAACCTTTGGAGTTAACCAGTAAGGTTGGTAACATTTCCTGTGTTCCTAGGCTCTAACCAAGTCCCTGTCTTTCTACATTATGCCATGGCTATTAAATTCTTTGGTTACTAAGGGGGGTTTTCTTGAGATCGTAAAAGATCATTGCAAGAACTTTCTTTCTCCTCTTTTCTTCTCCCTCAGGGAGATGCCCATATCCCACTTTTGTCTTATGAACTTTTGCCATAGTCAATACTTCCTCAAATGTACAAACCTTAAAGTTTCCCCCCTATATTTTCTTAGTTTTTCCCTTCTTTTCTCTCTTTCAGATTTTGCCCATAGAGAAGTCCCTCTCGCTTGTTCATCTCTCCAATCTGTGAACCAGCCAACGTACCAACCAGTCAACCAACTACTCAACCAACCAACCAACCCATCCCAGAAAGATTAGAGGATGCTTCAATCTGCAAAGCAAAGCGATACTGTATTTAATATAGATATCAACTCTGTGAAGACGGTCCCTCATGCTGGAGGGAATCAGCCTTGAATATTTAGACTTAAGGGAGGCTGGGAAAGAGTCACTGTTGGAGAAGAAGGGGGTGTGGTGCAGATCAGAATCCAGGGGTATCAATTCTTATGGAGGGATCTTGCTTTTTTAAAACATTAAACTTATGGATGTTTTCCCTCACTTTATCTTTTTTTTCCTTTTAAAAATGAATTCTTTGACATGTCCTGCCCAATCAAGATATAGAATATTTCCATCACTCTAGAAAGCTTCCTTGTGCCCCTATATGCAATCATTGATGTGATTTCTATCACTAGAGCTTAGTTTAGCTTATCTTAGAACTTTATAGAAATTGTCCTGTTCTTTTGACTTTGCTTATGCAGCTTCCTCCCATGCAGAATTAAAAAATAATTATTGTTGTTTTTACTGTTTTCAAAAAAATAGTATTTAGATTTTATTTATTTATTTATTTACTTATTTTGAGTTGGAGTCTTACTCTGTCACACAGACTGGAGTGCAGTGGGCCGCTCCCGGCCACCGCAGCCCTGACCTGCTGGGGTCCAGCGATCCTTCCGCCTCAGCCTTCCAAGTAACTGGAACTACAGGCACACGCTACCACGCCCGGCTAATTTTTGATTTATTGTAGAGATGAGGTCTCGCCAAGTTCCCCAGGTGGGTCTTGAACCCGCGGGCTCAGGCAATCCACTCACCTCAGCCTTCCAAAGCACAGGATTACAGGCTGAGCCACTGAGCCTGGCAAAAAAAATAGTATTTAAATCTTTGATCCATATGACATTGATTTTGGTGTATTGTGTGAAAGGCACAGATTTAATTGCATTTCTTTCCCCTCAGAGAGCTACCCAGTTGTCATAACATAATTTATTGACAAATCTATCTTTCTTTTTCCTCACAGGTTTTGATGCCACCTTTATCATAAATTAAATTCCCATGTGTTTGGGTCTATTTCTGGACATTCTCTGTTCCTTTAATTTGTTTATTCATGTACCAATGCAGCACTGTTGTAATTATGGCTGCTTTATTCTTAAAATGTCTCATAATTTAGGACTTTCTGCTCTATTTCTTCAATGAGTTAATTCTCTCCAATGTTCCTGTATTAGTTATCTGCTGCTGCATAGCAAATGACCCTAGAGAAGTTTAGCAGCTCAAAAATGTGTTATCTCTCAGTTTCTCAGAGTCGGGAATCTGAAAGCAGTGTAACCAGGTGGTTCTGGCTCAGAATCTCTCATGAGGTTGTGGTTAAGTTGTCAGTAGGCATGCAGTTGTCTCAAGACTTGACTGAGACTGAGGGATGTACTTCTAAGCTCACTCATATGGTTGAATGAACAGGCCTCAGTTCCTTGCTAGCTGTTTGCTGGAGGATTCAGGTCCTTGCTTGCCACATGGGTCTTGCAATTGGGATGCACCCAAAATGATGATGATCATGATGATGATGATGACGAGAGAGAGAGAGAGAGAGAGAGAAAGAGAGAGAGAGAGAGAGAGAGAGAGAGAGAGAGAGAGAGAGAGAGAGAGAGAGAGAGAGACCAAGACAGAACACTCAGTTTTTTATATCCTAATCTCAGAAGTGACAGGCCATACCTCTGCCAACTCTGGACTCCACAAGAGCATGAGTGCCAGTTAGCAGGGATCATGGAGTCTGTTTCAGAGGCTGGCTACCACAGTTCCAATCTCAGTTCTTTTCTCTTTTCACTTTATTCATGCTCCTGGGAGTTCTCATCCATGTTAAAAGACTGCTTCTACATATGACCAATACTGCCTAAGTTATTCTCTGAATTGCTAACTTGCTCTCCTGAGCTCCAGAACTATTCATTCAACTGCCCAGGTACGTCCTCCAGAATAGATCCCAACATGGCTTTCCTCGCGTGCCCCCTGGACCTCATAAGTATGAACCTCAACTTCCACGTTGTCATGTATTACTTATTTGATTCCTCCATTAGACCATTAGCTTATTTTTATTTATTTACTTACTTCTGTAAGCTTATTGAGGGTAGGGACTACGCCTCTATCATTTTTGTGTTGGCAGTACTTGGTACAGTGCCTGGCCTGAAGTAGGTGCTTGTCAAATATTTGGGTCCAGGTGACAACCTGGGTGGTATGTAGATATCTGGAGCTCAACAGCCATCTGTTCTGGAGGCCTGACCTAATGGGGAAGAGTTGCTTCATCGGCTCTGGAGCTGAGACCTATGGTTTCTTTCTGGTGCTGGTAGAAATATCCTTGTGGCCTTGTGTCCAGCTCTGCCTCTCCAGGCAGCTGAGCTTGTAATTGTCCTCCCTGCCCCCTTTCCCACTTCCACAGTGTGGGATCCGGAGCCTGCTTGAGTTTGGGGCTGTGGACCCATGGGTCTGTTTCCATTGTGTGAGGGCATCTTTGGGGACAACCAGATTGCCAGGAAAGGGTCCTAGGTAAGTGGTGCTGCAGCATTCTGCAGAACATTACTCAGACCACGAGTCCTGCTCTTCCCCCAGGCTTCCTCCCAGCTGAGGGTGAGGCCTTTTCTCCTCCCTCTTCCTGCCCCTCACCTTTTTGAATTCTGGGAGTATAAATTCCACGAATCCTTGAGTTTTTCAGATAGAATCAGCAGTGCCTGAAACCCAGCTGGCTGCTTACACATATCCTCACACTTGGCTACTGACAGAGGGGCTCCTGGTCTGCACTCCGGAAAGACAAGAGCACAGTCAGGTAAAGCTGGGCTGGTATTACCACCACCTAGGGCAGGGATGGGGTAGCCCAAGCCTAGGCTGCCTCACTGCCACACGCTGGGGTTTATGATGGCTGGAATCACCCACCTTTGCTCCTTTCCATGTTTCTTATGTTTTTTCCTGGCTATAGGTCTGCAGCTCAGTCTTTTTTTCTTCTATGATTTTCATAACAAAGCTCTTGGGGCTGTTTGAGCCCTTAGGACCACCCAGGTCAGCCCTTCACTTTACCACAATGTAGATGGAGGCCAGAGAGGAGAAGAGACATGTCCAAGATCACACAGCTTCTGTTGATATCTCCTTGGTCTTGCTCTTTTCTGACTTTCAGTGTTTCTCACTATTCCACATCTCTTTTTTTTTTTTGAGTTGGAGTCTTACTCTGTTGCCCAGACTGGAGTGCAGTGACATGCTCCTGGGCACCACAGCCTCCACCTGCTGGGCTCCGGTGATCCTTCTTCTTCAGCCTTCCAAGTAGCTGGAACTACAGGTGCTCGCTACCAGGCCTGGCTAATTTTTTTTTTTTTTTAAATTGTAGAGACGTCTTGCCAAGTTGCCAGGGTGGGTTTCGAACCCGCCGGCTCAGGCAATCCATTCGCCTTGGCCTCGCAAAGTGCTGGGATTACCGGCTGAGCCACCGAGCCCGGCCTATTCCACATCTCTTGTTCTCTCTCTCCTAATCTTGTTTTATTCCCTTTTCCTTTTCCCTTTTCTTCTCTCTTTGAGAATAAGATGAGATTAGGTGAGGGGTTTTTCTTTTGGCTTCCCCACTCCCAAATGTGGGCATCTGAATTGACCAGCATGGAAAGGGGTACCAGAGCTGGCGGTGCCAGGCCCAGCCCCCCTCCCCACCCTCCCTCCCCCTTAACTAAGTTCACATGGCCTATGGCCAACTCTGCTCAAGCTGGCCCAGCTCACTGCTCCAGAGCAGAGTGAGAGTGAGGGGGAAGGGTGAGCTAGAGGCCGTGCAAGTTGCTTGCTCTGTCTCTCTGCTCTAGTCCCCCTCCCCAAGAAAAGAGGGACTTTGCCTGGGAAGGGGAAGCAAGAGAGATAAATGAGGTCTGACATCATTTCTGCAGGTTGTTTCCTGCAACGGGCCAGAGCTGCTTTACCTTACAATAGGTCAGCTTTCCTGCAAATCACCTTGAGTCAAGTTCAGACAAGCAGAGCTTGGTGAGAACTGCTTAAGGCCAGAAAGGGAACAACCACAGACTTGCAGAGATGGGAACACTTCTCAGAGGTGCTGTAACTCTGGACTTCCAGCAGGGGGTGTCCTGTCCCGCCAAAAGGCGAGTCTTCTTTTTCACCGCTGCCCTCCAAGCCAAGGAGACTGGCTTCCCCTCACCCCAGAAAGGGGTTAATCTGTTCTCTCTCCTGGTGGGAGAGAAGTCCCCCGGGAGGGCATAACAGTGCTCAGAATCTGGTGTCCTGTTTAGGGAAGATAGGCCAATGAAGAGCGGAAAACCCTCATCTCCTCACATGTGAGACTGTAAATATGACCTTGCAGAAGAGAGAGAGAGTGTGTGAGAGCTAGTGAGAGCAAGCAGAGTGAAAGCAGCTGGGAGAAAAAAATGGAGGAGGTCTAGCACCTGCAAAAAGTGTGTTTGGAAATATGATATCATATTTGGAAAGAGATATAAATTGGAAACCAAAGCTTCCCTCCCAAAGCCTAGCATTTGGTCACCTTCATTTTGACACTCAGCACAGATTGATATTTAATCTAAAATTTCTCCACAATTCCTGAGCAGCACCCATTCACTTATAATTTACAGATACCAACCCCTAACTCAAGGGAACTGGGTTATGCAAGGGTTGCTAAGGAACGAGGGGAGATGCAGTAGGTAAGGCGGGGGTTGCTTAGTAACCAGGAGTCCCTCAGTGATTCAGTGGCCAGAGCAGGTCTGGAACTGATGAGGGTCTATAGACAGAGTCATCCCACACCAGAGCCTCCTGAAAGTTCAAGGCTGTCAGCCCCTTGGCCCAGAGCTGCCAGAGCCTGCCTCCTTTCACCTTCTTGGCACTGTCCTGCACGAAAAGCACACCCCCAAGGCCCCGAGTGCCCTTGCTAACTCCTTGTTCCAACCACTCCCTCCCACCTCCCTCAGTAAGAAGCAGAACAGATTCCTAGATTAGAGGAGGGGGTGACAAGCCAATGGGACTCTCATACTGGAGGAGGCAGGAGCCTCTGGGCTAATGTTGTGGAACTGGGAAATGTGGAGTGTGGGTGGAAAAGCACCCCCTAGACAAGTATCCCTGGCATTTTCCAGTTCACGGTAAAATATCTTTGTACCTGAGTCTCAAAGGCCAGATTCCCCACTCTGCTTTCACACTTGTGCATAGCTAGAGGGGAACATCCTTCCCTTCCAAGGGGCCTCCTGAGGAAATGGGTCTCCATGCTGCAGCCTGGCTAGACTGCTCTGACTGGCCTGGCTCCGTATTCCTCTCTTTAGAGAGCTTCACATCAGCTTGGGCTTGATAGAGCCATCCAGAGTCACAGTCTGCTTTCTCAGGCACGAGTCCCCTGTTCTCTATATTCCAGGCACATTAGATGTCCCTGTTTTCTCCCCAACACCCTGGATATGCACACCCTCTATTCCTCCTCTCAGTCTGTCCACCTACACAGGAGCCTCCCTCCTGCTGCTGCTCCTGCCAAAATCCTCCTCAACTTTTCAGGTCCAATTTATCTGCAACGTTCCCAGCCAAATCAACATCCTTGCTGAACACCCCCTGTATCTTAGGCCCTGAGCAGGGCACATGATCCTGGCGGCCTCCTCATTGCTGATTCTCTGCTTCCTGGTTAAGACGCTCCCTGGAAACACTTTGTGAACTAAATGTTTGTCGTTGGAAAGCTTGTTGTTTAAAGCAAAGCCCTTTTATAGACATATAACTTAAATAAATGTATGTTTTTCTAATTTTTATAATTGCAACCCAGGAGTATAGGTTCAAGGTGCTCTGAATATATACTCCCACAAAACCCTTTGCACAAAACATCTCTGAGAAAGTATTTGAGACACTGGAAAATTTACTTCTGAGAAGGGAATTGGGGAATTTTAGGTTGTTAACTAGTTTAGATCTGCTTGAATTTTAAAATTTACCATGAGCTGGTACTCTTTACTTTTAAACTTTTTTGTTGTAAAATATAATAATACATAAAAGTGCACATATACACACAAGATCTATCTAGCTAGCTAATCTATCATCTATCTTCATAGACACCATGAAGCTTGCTCATAAAATACAACATTTCCAGCACCCCAGAAGCTCTTTGTTTTGCCCTTCCCTAATCATAACCCCCCCCACCCTTTTACCCCAGAAATACTCTCCTGACTTTTGTGGTAATCACTGTCTTACATTTCTCTGTAGTTTTATCACTTGTTTGCATTCTTAAACAACATAGAGTTGTTCTGACTATTTTGAACCTTGTGGAATCAATAATACATATGGTTTTGTGTCTGGCTTCTTTCACTCAAAAATATATTTTTAAGATTCACTTATGTTGTTCAGTGTAGCTTCAGTTCATTAATTTTCACTACTGCATAGTAATAAATGCATCCGTTCCACCATTAATGGGCATGTGGACATGTCTCCAGTTTGAAACATTCTATGACAAGGAATGCTGCTGTGACTGCATGTCCAGACTCCTGGTGCACACACAACTTCCCTTCTGTAGGGTCAGAGGTCTGTGTTTTCAATGTCTGCACACCATACCAAACCATTTTCCAAAGTGATTATACTTACCCTCTATCCAGCAGTGAACGAGAACTTCTGTTGATTTTACCTTTTCAACCAGAAACAGTTAATTCATTCTTTTTTTTTTTTTTTTTAGTCGAGATCTCACTCTGTTGCCTAGACTGGAGTGCAGTGTCACAATCACAGCTCACCACAGCCTTGACCTCCTGGGCTCAGGCAATCCTCCCACCTCAGCCTCCCGAGTAGCTGGGACTACAGGCATGCACCCCTATGCCCAGCTAATTTTTATTTTTATTTTTGTAGAGATGAGGTCTCGCTAGTCTCAAGGCCAGGCTGGTCTTGAACAACTGGGCTCAAGCAATCCTCTCATCTTGGCTTCCCAAAATGCTGGGATTACAGACATGAGCCACCACGCCCGGCATGTTGATTAAAACTAATAACGGGTGCAGTTACTTGCTGGTGCCTGGAATCCTCACTTGATGGGGAAGCTCCATGGTTGGTGTCCAGGTCTGAGTCTGGTTCACCAGGGTGTCCTGGCATCTCTTGCCCAGTGTCTGACACAATGCAAGTGCTCAGTGCTTGCTTATGGCATGAGTGGAAAACCAATTCTTGTTTACTGAATGTTGTGTCTCACATTCTAATTTGTGAGTAATTCCCCCAATTTATAACTAGAGAATTTTCATGGATTGGTTTCCTGACCTGAGGCTCATGTGTTTGAAATTCACCCTTACCAGTCTGATTCGGCCATTCACTGTCTTGTCTGTCTGGGGTCAGGGGTGGGGTGTAGATTACCTCTGTGCTCACTAAGAGCATCAGTGATAAGTGAAATTGATTCTTCCCCCAGGGCTGATTCAGCAGGAAGCAGCCCAGGCAACAACCACCATGCTTCGAGCAGTGACTTGGGTTCACCGAGGCCTATTTCATTTCTGCACTGGGGTTTCTGTGAGGATGACCAGCAGTGGGATAGATCAGAACGGTGTCTTGGCCAACCGGGTAGCTGTGGTCACCGGTTCCACCAACGGGTGAGTGTCCTGATTGCCTCTGGATCCTGACCCTTTCCAGGGACCCTGCCTTCCTTAAGGACTCAGGGTGGTAGAACAGGACCCAGCCTTCTTTGTTGATTTCTAAGGCTGCTTAGAGGAAGAACAGTGGGAAGGGGCTATGGCTGACAGGTACTCTCCATCTGTGCCCGCAGGATTGGCCTGGCTATCGCCCGGCGTCTGGCCCAGGACGGGGCCCACGTGATCATCAGCAGCCGGAAGCAGCAGAACGTAGACCGGGCTGTGGCAGCACTGCAGGGGGAAGGGCTGAGTGTGACGGGCACTGTGTGCCACGTGGGGAAGGCCGACGATCGGGAGCGGCTGGTGGCCAAGGTGGGGAACCAGGGAGTGAAAAGACACAGAGAGAACACAAGGAACCCTTCCTTCACTGCTCAGCCTTGGGTGGGGGGGCAGGGACAGGTTTGGGGCTTGGGGTCTAGCACAGGACTGAGTCCATGACTTCTCACAGGCTGACTGAGTAGACCTCACTGCTGGCAAGGGTCCTCTGGAAATTGGCCAGTTCGTGCAATGATCCTCTCACTCAACCCCAAACCCTGGTGGAGGAGGAGCCTAACGGGATGGAAGAAGCCTCCCAGAGGAATTCCTGGAGAAGACCTCCCTCCTCCAAGGCCGGGCGCCTGTCCTGGGCCATCCATGTTGCCTTCCTTCATGAGAGTTTGGTTTTCACTGGAGCCTTGTAACCAACCATTCCTGGTTGAGGTGGCATGTGATCAGCAAGCTTTGCCCGCTTGTCCAACATAACTGGGCTGCTCTGGGAGGGTGAGGCCTCCTTAAGCCATCTCCACACTTACCTAAGCCTCTATCCCACAGGCCCTGGAACACCGTGGGGTCATTGATTTCCTGGTATGCAACGCAGGAGTCAACCCTTTGGTGGGGAGCACACTGGGGGCCAGTGAGCAGGTCTGGGACAAGGTAAGATACCGCCCCTATAGAAGTGGGTGAGCACCTTGTGCCAGCTCTGAGTTGGGCTCTAGCATGCCTGCTCCACCAAGACTCTCTTCTCCCCTCCGAACGACACTGGAAAAGCAGGGCCTTTGTGGTAAGCCTGACCGCCTGTGCCCCAGAATGTGCCCGGATGCTACCCTCTGGTCTGTTGGTTTTAAAATCTAGCTCCTACGTTTTCTGCTTTCTTTCCTCTTCCCGTCTCTTTTGTAATTATTCATTTGGCAAATATTTATTGCTGTGTGCCAGGCCCTGTTCACGGCTCTGGGGATACCGTGAACATGTATAGTAAGAGTCTCTCTGTAAGAGTCATGGATTTATATTTTTTACATCCTTTTGTGGCGTATATTGGTAGTTGTGCTCCTCTTTGGTGATCTATAACTGCTGCTGAAACTCTCTGCCTCTCCTAGATGGCGGTTTCTCACTGTCCCACAGATGAACCTGCTGTCAGGGTCAGATCCAGCCATCAGCATTTCATGGGCGCAGACGTTGCAGCCCACAACAAGTTCACTTAACAATTCTGCCACCTTGTCCACAAGGGTCCAGGACAGACCTTGTAAAATGCCCTGAAGTCCATTTTAGCTTTGTTGTTCTCTTGTGACTCCTGTTCCACTCGATCCAGGTTTTCTTTTCTATTCTCTCCAACAGGATGCAGGAGATCCAGTCTTGTTCTTTCTGCCACTGTTAGCATTCTTCCCCTGCGCCAGTGTTAGTGTGTTCTGTTCTGTCCTCCCCAGCTCCTGAGCTCTCGTTTGCTGACATCACCTTCAGGCTGGCCCCTCCTTTCTGTCTGCCCTTGGCTGGGTGCCCTTCCCTCCATCCTCTGAGATGATCTGAAATCTGAGCTCCCTGAAGCCACCGCTGAGCAGCCTCCCAGGCTCTTTAGCTGCTCTTAATGCCTCCAAAGGATCATTTGTGATTTTATAGCTGGGATTTTATTGCCGGTAAAACTCTCCTAACTCTCCTGAGTCATTTTCCTTTTTAGTGTCTCAGTTCATGGGATCATGACTCTTTTTCTCGGAACTGTTTGAAATCTTCCCTCCTGGAGTGGAGGGTACATGCCGGCAATCTGACCTTTCCCTCTCTGGCGCTCTCCTGTTCTCCAAGGACTTGGCATTTGGTGAGCAATGCTGGACCACTGGACAGAAATCATTGATGACTTGTCCCCCGGTCACGTCTGCCACCACCTCGGAGGGGAAATTGTCACAAAATGAGTTTAGAATTTACCAGATGTTCTGCTTTTAGCAGAATGCAATTTTTAGTAGGTGTCCTGTGAGGGGAATTTCTTACTACTTATCTTATTCTTGGGCAGTTTTGAGGGCCTTCCTTAAGTAGACCCCCATTCTCTCCAGCTGGCTGGAAAACCTCTCATCTACACAACTCCCCCTTCCTTCTCCCTACTCAAGGACTCTCCATCATGCACCCTCTTTCAGGTTCATGAATAGTTCTTGGCCTACAGAGCTGTTCCCCCCACTTTTCTAATGGGCGCTTTTCTTCAGCAAGGGTAGGAGTCTCACCTTTTCCTTGGTTCGGGGTTGATCCCTGTGTCTAGGAGGGGTCTTGTCTCCATCTATAACTCAGTCTGACAAACATGAAGCTCCAAACAGACATCCTGTGGTCTGGGGGCCGGGGAGTTGGGGGGTTGTTGTTGTTGTTGGTGGTGGTTCTATTTTGACCAGGGAGCTCTTAGGGCTAGCCTAACCCTCAGTTCCTTCCTACTAAGGATCTCATGGTGGTCCCCCTTCTGACATCTGAGCCACTTCTTGCAGTCATGGGTTCATCCCCCATACTGGTAAGCTCTCATCAAAAGGGCTGCAGCAACACTCAGTTGAAGCATTTCCTTTGCTCTCAACCAAGGGCTTGAGTGGGTGTGGGATGAAGAAGTGGGGAAAACAATGGACAGTCTGGGTCAGTTACAGATGTGCTGCTTCACTCTCTGAAGATGCAGGACACAGCTGACCTCAATCAAGACAGATCCCCGCAGGAGGGTCCCCTGATGCCACTTTAGTCCCATCTGGCCCTCTGTCCTAGTTTCTGGGTTCTGCATCTTTCCCTTCCAGTTTCTCTCTTACTTCTCCCCTGTTTCCAGACCCACTAGACAGAGTTCCCAGACAGAGTTCCAGGACCTGAGTGACTGAGCCCAGACTTCAGTTGCAGGCAGAACCAACCTAGGCACCTAGCTCCCAGAATAGCAGTTCTCTGTTGTGTCTGTCTCTTTGTACTGGCCGCAGGAAAGCTGAGTCAAATCTGCAATAAGCTGGCATCTGTGTGTCGGCCCTCCCAGCCTGTACTTTTGTGAACAAATAATAGAATAATGCTCAGTCCTTACTAGGTGCTGTGAACTGTGGGCCCCAACCTCACTCTTGCTTTTTCTTATTTTCCTACATTTTTTTTCCTGTTTCCATTTCCTCACACATAATGCCTATTTGATTTGTTTTATCCTGTTGCATTGTGAGTATGCCTTAAATTCTACTGGGACAAGGCAAGAACACAAACAAATGGAATCACAGAGTGACAAAGATGACTCTTCCGGAAATTTCCCCTGCTCCCAGTTCCTGCTTCCCCTCCATCAGTCTGCCTTCAGTCTGTTTTCAGAGGTCTCTGCTTACAGCTTCTTTCTGCACAAGCAGAACACGGTCCAGTTTCTTTAGAAGGCCTGGACATTTCCTTCCTTCTTACCCATTCTGAACAATTCGCATTTTCAGGGCTCTGCTCAGGCCTGTGTCTTAGCTGTCTACCTATGAAACCATTAGGAAGTTGGAAACACCTCTTGTCCCAGTCAGGAAGGGGATTAGTCTCTCACATCTGCACACATTTGGGTCTGCTGCACAAATCATAGGGCTCCAAATGTCTTATGAGACCAGGTCCTGGGCTAACCATGTCTCTCTGCCCTCCCTCGTGCCTCCACTCTGATTTCAGATCCTGAGTGTGAACGTGAAGTCCCCAGCCCTGCTGTTGAGCCGGCTGCTGCCCTATATGGAGAAGAGGTGCTGTAGGCCTGGGGTGGGCACCAGTGGGAAGTGGGGAGACTGACATGGCAGGAGTAGAGTTGGCACAGGTTGGAGAGGGTGGAGAACAGAAGAGGTCTCTTTGGAATCTCCACGTTCCCCCATCGCACTGTCCTGCCTCACCCTCCATGTGGCTGCTGCCTCTAATCCCCGTGGCTACAGGATGAGGGCGATATTCCAGAACCCAGGCATGCTCTCCTTGGCTTTGGCATCACCAGGTTGGGAACAAGGCTGTGCCTGAGTTCCTTTACCTTATGGACTGGTCATTCTCACCTCACCACTCTCACATGTCCCCCACTTAAAACCTATGATAAGGTTTTCCCCATAGGAAGAAGCCCATCCCAGACCTCTGCTCTTTCCCCGCACCCTGGTCTCCAGGGACCCTCCCTGTGTTCCAGGTCCTGCAAATCTAACTGTACTCCTCGTGGACACTCCCTTTAGGAACTGGAGGAGGCTGTCTGGGGTAGAAGGACAGTTCCTGGCTGTCATTTCTTATCTCCCCTGCCCTATCTGCTCCTTAGAGGCATTTGCCATCAGCCTTGGGTGCTTCCTCACCATGTCTACCCTGTCCTTTCCTCCAAACACCTGGCAAAAGGAGAGTTAGGGTTATGAGCTTGGACGTACTGTTTATGAGAGGTAAGGTTGAAATCTCAGCTCTGCCACTCATTGGCTGTTACTGAACCTCTTTGGACCTCAGTTTCCTTAGCTGTGAAGTGGAGATAACAATAGGACCTTTGTCCCTGTTGTGAGAATTGCATTGCTACTGGCTGCATCATAGTACCTCAGTCAGTAGTACATTGTTAGCTTCATCTCTCTGTGTCTATCTGTCTCTTCTCAGGAAGGGTGCTGTCATCCTGGTTTCTTCCATTTCAGCTTATATGCCATATGTGGTAAGTGCTTGATCCCTGTGCTCAGTGCTTGATCCCTGTGCTCCTAGGTGATATTGGGGGAGGGACAACTTTGCTCTGTTTCTCAGAGCCATCACAGGGACAGTACCTGGGACAGACCACCACACTCCTGCTCTGGGCTGAACTTGTCCCCACGTGGCTGCTGGGTTCCTCCCATCCAGCCCCTGTTCTCAGATAAGGCTGAAGAGAGTACATCTGAGTCCTGGGCTTGGTTGGACAGGTGGGGTACCCTGTAGGTAAGAAATTCAACTGTTGCTTTCCTCCACTTCCCCAAATCCTAATCATTCTCTTGATTCCCTTCCCAGGAGCTAGGTGCATATAATGTCAGCAAGACAGCCCTACTGGGCCTCACCAGAACGCTGGCACTGGAGCTGGCCCCCAAAGACATCCGGGTGAACTGCCTGGTTCCAGGATTAATCAAGACAGACTTCAGCAAAGTGGTGAGGACTGGGGTATGGCTTCCATCTTCTTGCCCCATCCTGGCTCAGTGGGAACCCTCCCTAGTGACTAAGGGATAAAGGGGTGACTAAAGCCTCAGGTCAGCTGAGGTCCTCACTGTCCTCTGAACTCAGCCATGGTCCATCCATCCACCCTGAGAACGTGCTGCTTCTCCTGAAAAGGGCAAGCCTGCCCTGGGTGTCCCACCAGGCAGCCTCCCTGGGGCCCTGTCCATCTCCTTGTTTTAGCAGCACTGACTCGTTCAGCTCTTTCTTTTTCCCAGTTACATAAGAATGAGCCTTTCTGGAATGACTTCAAGGAAAGCCAGCGGCTGCACAGGCAAGCAGGGTTGGGAGCTTTGGGGGTTTGGGTATGGCTAGGCAGGGCCAGCTGAGTCTATCTCAAGAGCAGACCCTCTCCTTGTCTACTGGCCATTCCTTTTACTGAAGTCTGGAGTCCACATGGCCCCAGGGGGTGCAAGTACCCCTACTGAGCCCACCCTGTCCCCACATGGAGTTCGCTCTCACCTGTGGACCATGAGCCCCAGAGCAGCAGAATCAGAGTGCAGATGACTGACACCGTGTCCTTGTTCCATCCAGGATTGGGCAGCCTGAGGACTGTGCAGGACTCGTGTCCTTCCTGTGCTCTCCAGACGCCAGCTACATCACCGGGGAGAACATCGTGGTGGCTGGCTTCTCCCCTCGACTCTGAGGGGGATGGGTGGCTGTCCAGCTGTGGCTCTGGGCTCAGGAGCCTGAGGAGGGTGGCTAGGAGATCATTTGGATCTGGGGGCAGAGTCTTTAGCTCTGCTAGACTAGTGATTTGGGACTCACTTATGCTAGGCTTGAGGAAGAAGAAAAACCCTTCAGTATTCTCATCCTCAAAACTCATCTGCAAGAACTCCAGCTATGTGGAGTTCTTGATGGAGCTGAAGGATTTTATGGAGCTTTTGGAGTAGAGGTTCAGGCCCCTGAAGGATCCCAGCCCCTTCTCTCTGTAATTTGTGCTTTGAACATATTTTTTTCCTAAAATAAACTTGAATTTATCCTCAAGTCTGGAAGCATCTGGCAAGGGTGGAGCCAAGGGCAACATGGCTGCCTCTTTTGCTGCCCTGAGTCTGTTGCAAACCCACTGTGGTGGGGAGTGAGTGTGTGGCCTAAGTGTGGGCTTCGTGTGTGCTCTATTCTCTGAGCTGGGCCTGCTGCACAAGGCTGTGGTGGGAGGTGGTGGAAGGATTCTGGGGTTCTCTGGGAGGTTTACCAGGCTAGTACTTCTTAACATTTTCTGGACAGCACAGACCTTTGAGAACCTGAAGCAAAAATAGTCATATCAAAGCCTGTGCACAATTCTAAGTAGAAGAGAGTCATCAGAGATGAAGTTTCTCGTAAGGGTAGGCCAAGACATGGCTCCCTTGGAAAAGACCCGATTTATTGTTCTGAGTCGTATTTGGGGACACCATCCTTCTGTGTGTACGTGTCCAAGCTTAGCAGAGTCAAGGAGGAACAGGAGCCCTCGAGTCACCCACAGCTCCGAGCACACCTCTCCTGCCATCCATGAGTGTTGTCCTGAACTGGCCCAGAGGGAGGAGCCGAGACAAGGTTTCCAACCTGACCCATGGCCTTTATCTCATTAAAGCCCCTCATAAGGGCCTCCACTCCACACCTACCAGGAATGAGTCTTTGTGGTGAGACTATTTCAATTACTAAAGTATGTATTGCTTCCTACTACAAGCCAAGCACTGTGCCAAGCATCCTGGAGAACACAAGCATAAATAAGACCCAACCTCTCTCCAGTTCCTCCAGTGTGGTGGGAAAACAGCAAGTAGAACACTCACCAATAAATGAGACAGAATGTGTCTACTTATTTGATGCACATATGGAGTAGCACTCCATGGAAGGCACTGTTCTAGGAATTTAGGGTCCAACTTATTTGATGCACATATGGAGTAGCACTCCATGGAAGGCACTGTTCTAGGAATTTAGGGTCCAACAGTGAACAAAACAAAGATCGCTACTTTCCAGTGCTCACATTCTAGTGGGGAGAGTCTGTAATAAATAACAAACATATTAAAAATAATTATATAGTGTGTTAGTAGGTACAGAAGAAAGAAGATAAAGAGTGGGGTGGAGATTTAGGGGGTGGAGGTGGTGGCAAAGGTAGGCTTCACTGAGAAGCCAAGGGGTAAAGCCAGAGTAGGCACATGCATACGCAAAGCATCATGGGAATACAGAGGTCCATGGAGTCCAGTGAGGCTGGTGCAGGTGTCATTGGAGCTCAGATTTACTCAGTTAAACATAACAGCACACTGGGTTGCTGGAATGCTTTCTTTCAATGGGAAGGCTGGGATACGAACAGATGGAACTGATGTTAAATGTGAAGGATAAGCACACCTCTGGGCTCCTCCCTGCACAGGCAGAAACAGTAATGGACAAGTCCAGTGTCTGAAATTTTTTTTGCCCCTCCAGATCTACTTTCCACTCTTCTCAGCTCTGCACGTTGCCCAGGGTTGCTGACCTCTGTACTCCATCATGGAGGCTCCCTTACCCTCAGCTTTCACTAGGGAGCAGGAGAACGAGGGAGGCCAGACGTTTCTGACTTCCTTCCTGAAGGCAGTGGCTGTGTCTTCCTAAGCCCACAGTTCCTATGAGGCAACCTCCCAACCCTCAACTACCGACTAACTCCTTGCCCTGGCCCCGTCAGACTAGGAATCACTGCTGCGGGTTCCTGGCTGCTTCACTACCCTTTGCTAGTTCCTTTAATCCTGCCCACATATTTTTTCTTTATTCCATTCTCTGCAGTTATTCCTTTGAATGTGGCCTGATGGAAGCAACAGCCAGGTCAGAGTGAGGCAACCAAGATGGGTTTAACTGTTGATATATTTCCAACCACCCCAGGCCTGGCTGCCCTGGCCTTTTCCTTGGGTTCCCCTGGGCCTCCCCATGATTCAGTGGCCAAAGGATTAAGGGCTAGTATAACAAGGGTCCCAGATCTGCTTCCTGTGTGACCCAGGGCCTTACAGGTAGAGAAGATCTGCAAGCAGATTTCTGCAGGTGTCTGTGACATGCCTGAGATCCCCAGGTACTGCCTCTCTTCTCTTGGCCTTCTGCAGCCAGGCTCCCATTTCCTTTTAGAAAACCCATGGAAAGAAAGAAGACCAAGGTCACCTCGAGGTGAGTGGTGATTTCTCTTTACTCAAGAGCAGAGATAACATTTTATAGCTCCCCAGTGTCCTTGCTTCTGAACCTGTCTCTGGGTAATGGGAGGAGGAGGGCCTTCTGGCTGTGCAGTGCCTGACCCTGCCCACTACTCCTTCTCTTCCCACTAAGTTCTTTCTTCCCTCTTCTCTCATGGAATTGGGCCACCTGCAGCTGCTGTGCTGTCCCCCCCACCCCATTTTAGCCAGCTCTCCTTCTGTCTGGACATCTGTGTCATATCCAGACTATCCTCTCTGTAAAGGTGGGCACTACCATGTCGCAGCCTCGGGCTGCCCCACCTCTATGGACTGCTCAAGAAATACATTCTTACAAAAGCATATGTCTTAGCCTGGATTATCCAGAAAGCAGAGCTGGAGGTCAAGGCTTCTGTGGCTTCTAGAGGAAGGCAGGAACAGTCAGAGTTCAAATGTTATCTCCATTCCACAGCCTTGCTGGTGGAAGACTGGTGAGTGGCATTGTCACAGCTTAGAGTAAATCATTTGGTGGAGTCCTTGCCCTATTCTGCCACTGACTGGGCAGTAAAGTTGGGAGTCTCAGTTTCTGAGAAATAGAGGTCTCCCAGAATCCTTTCTGGCTGCAAGGTGTGTGAGTTTCACCTAATATTCAGTTCACAACTCTACTTCATGCAAAAAATGGGCACGAGCCCCTCCTATGGCAAACAGCCAGGGGAGTACCAGGGTCCAAGGAGGATTTGGACCAGCTGTGGGCTAGATCTGTACATTATACCATTCTCTACATCTTTGAGGATCCTTAATTTAGCACTCACTTACAAGTGAACATGCGGTGTTTGTTTTTCCATTCCTGCATTCATTCACTTAGGATAATGGTTCTGCAGTTCCATCCAAGTTGCTGCAAAAGGTGTTATCTCATTCTTTTTGACAGCTAAATAGTATTTCATAGTGTATATATGCCACATTTTCATTATCCACTGATCAGCTGAGGAGCATTTAGGTAGATTTCATGTCTTTGAAAATGTGAATTGTGCTGCAATTAACACACAGGTGCAGGTGCCTTTTTCATATAATGACTTCTATTTTTTTGAGTAGATACCTAGTAATGGCATTGCTGGATTGAATGGTAGATTTACTTTTAGTTCTTTGAGAAATCTCCATATTGATTTCCAGAGAGGTTATACTAATTTACACTCCTACCAAAAGTGTGCAAGTGTTTCTTTTTCTCTGCCTCCATGCCAGCATTTATTGTTTTATTTTATTTTTTAATAATGGCCATTCTGACTGGTGTAAAGTGGTATCTCATTGTGGTTTTGGTTTGCATATACCTGATGATTAGTGATGTTGAGCATTTTTATTCGTATGTTTGTTGGCCATTTGTCTATCTTCTTTTGAGAGGCATCTGTTCATGTAATTTCCCCACATTTTAATGGGGTTATTTGCTTTGTTCTTGCTGATTTGTTTGATTTCTCTGTAAGTTCTGGATATCAGTCCTTTGTCAGATGTATAGTTTACAAACATCTTCTCCCATTCTGTAGGCTGCCTATTTGCTCTGTCAATATTTGCTAGAGTAAATCGTCTGGTGGAGTCCTTGTCCCAGCCTGCCACTGACTGGGCAGTAAAGTTGGGAGTCTCAGTTTCTGAGAAATGGAGGTCTCCCCAAATCCTTTCTGACTGTAAGGTGTGTGGTCCTCACCTAATAATCAGTTCATAGCTCTACCTCATGGATGTGAGCCAGTCTTATGAGAGCTGGGGGCGTACCAGAGTCCAAGGGGACGGAAGATTTTTAGTTTAATTAAGTCTCTTTTATTTTTGTTTTTGTTGCATTTGCTTTTGGGGTTTTAGCCATAAATTCTTTGCCTGGGATGATGTCCAGAAGAGTTTTTCCTAGGATTTTTTTTATGGTATCAGGTCTGACGTTTAACTCCTTAATCCACCTTGAGTTAATTTTTGTATATGAGGAGAGAGAGGGATCAAGTTTCATTTTCCTCCATGTAGCTATCCAATTTTCCAAGCATCATTTTGTTGAACAGGTTGTCCTCCAAGTGTATGTTTTTGCCTGTTTTGTCAAAGATCAGTTGTCTGTAGGTATTTGTGATTATTTCTGGATTTTCTATTTCTTTCCATGGGTTCACATGTCTGCTTCAAGCAGGTGAATTTGTAGTGAAGCCAGGCAACACAGCTACATGGTTTTTCTAGCCAACCTCAGCAACTCTGGAGTGAGGGTGGAAAAAAATGGATAATGAGGTCCCCTGGGGTTGGGGCATATCCAGGTCACAGGTTCAGGGCCAGGGTGCCGCCTGAAGTGGCCTAATGGAGAGATCCTGGGGGAGGTGGTGGATCAAAATGCATCAGTGAACCAAGAGCATAAAGTCTCAGGACTGAGACTTTAGTCAGTGAGGGGTAGATTCTGGAGGCCTGGAAGAGCTAGAGAGGTAGGGAAAGATGTGGTGGAAAGTTGCAGCAGGCAGAGCAAGGCCAAGTTGCCAGGCCCAGATAATGACTTGCACAAAAATTCTACACAGCTTGGAACAGCCAGGGCTGGGAGTAGAGCCCCGCCACCCTGTCTCCAGTGCCATGATTTTCTCCTACACCTTTAGGGACCTAGTGCAGAGAAAGTAACCAGGCAAGATGGGCCAGTTCCCTGTAGGCCTACAGCAGAGACAGAGAGTGGCATTGAGGGGGAGAGAGGCTGCAGAGAGGCTGGCGACACTGCAGTCTGAAAGCAGGGCATGGGGCACGCTGACTCCTGTCCTCCTGTAACAGAAGTGGGGGAGGCTTGGACTTCCTAGGTAAGAGCAGTGAGGTGTCACCAAGGTGGAAAGCCCTACTTCTGTATGTAGTGGGAGAACACTTGCTTGCCATACTCACAGGGGGATTTAGAGTCCCAGTGACGTGCTATGTGTTTGCGTGTGTGCACGTGTGAGTGTGTACGTGTGCGTGTGTATGTGGTAGGGTGGAACTGACTTCAGTGAGGGAAAAGGGCTGGAAAGAGAGTGTGGGTGAGAATGAGGGGTATGGAAGGGGATTACTCAACTTTTGGCTCTTGCCCCCTGCCTCCGTTGAAAAATCCATCCTGGGCTCAAGCTGCCCAGAGCCCTGTGGGGTGAGGAAGCATCCCTGGCTGGGAGAGGAGTGGGATCGGAGAGAAGAGCAGTTCCTTGTGCTCTGACTCAGCCCTGCTGTGCCCCTGGGGCTGTCCTGTGCCTCACAAGACCTGAATCCCGTGGCCCAACTGGTTGGATGAGGACACAGGCTGGAACGAGTTGAGTCTCCCAATCAATCTCTTTCTTCCATAATCTTTCTTGGCCAAGTTTCCATCCCAGAGCTGTGGGTTATGGATAAACACACACATCTACTTCCTGCTTCCTTGGGATAAATAACCTCAGTACTTACTTCGTTTCCAGAAGCCCTTGGGCCATACCAAGACTCTTATCTCTGGGTTAATCAGTGAAAAACAACAAAAGGGAAAAACAAGCAAGTTTGGCACCTCAGAGAACTTCTGCTGGCTTGCGGGTATCAGTGTGCAGGGAAGGAGGGGGAAATGAAACCCTATCAGTGATGAAAGGCGGTGAGAAGGACTGAGGAGTTTACTGCTTTCCCAGTGTTGGGGAGATCCTCCAGACTGGTCAGACTCTGGGAGTGGGAATTGGAATATCAGATTCTCCATTTTGGGAGCACTTGGACGCCTATTTGTACATTTTAGGTTAACTTCCTCATTTCTGACCTCTTAAGAGAGATCTGGAAAAAAGTTTCAGGGCAATGGGGAATTCTAGATAAGGGTTATGGTAAACTGAGGTGATGGCATTCCAGCCTAAGGGTTCTCTGTCTTGTGATCTCCCAGGTTACTTAAGCTTGTTTGGATCTCGAGCTTCTCCCCCACCCATGGGAATAAAGAGTGGTGTCAGCTGCAGCCCTGACTCAGTTTTTATTCTTATTTTTATTCCAGACCACCTTGGGGGAAGGGGACCTCCTGTTCCACTGTGGTGCATCCTCACCTCAGCACTATCTCGGGCTGTTCTTGCCTACGTTTCAGTTGTGGGGCTGGGCTCACCCAGCAGGAGGGAGTTTGGGCTGTGCCAGGGTGAGGGGCCCAGTGCTGAGTCGGAGCAGAAGGGGTGGTCCAAGACAGAGTAGCTAGGCTGATGAGAAGGGCATGAGGTTTTAAGGAGGCTCAGTTCTGTATGGGGTAAGATGAGGACAAAAACAGGTACATGCCTAAGGCCGTGTTTGTTCACTGCTGACTTCACAGTAAACATTCTGGAGATCAGTTTTGCCAAGATGAGCTGTCCTTCCTTCTAAAGCAGATGGCCCCCTTGGACAATTACACAGTGGGGTTAGTTTTGGTAGAATAGGGGTGGAAATGAAAGAAAGGAGTGATCATGACCTGAGGACAGAATGCAGGCCCCAACCCACACGTGTGTCCTCGTGCTTCCTTACGGGTAGTAGGACTGGGACACTGTGTCAAGGCAGGAGAAGGAGTTTGAAGAAGCAGCGCAGGGTTGGGCTGTTTTGTGTGTCCTGGCTGGCTAGACTCACGCTTAGAGTTTCTGTCCCTTTTGTCTTTGAGGGTTAAAAGATGCTATCCCCCAAGCAGGAAGTGTTCTTATAAATGGCTCCCTTTGCTGATCATTTCCTTAGTGATTTTTGATGTTTTCTAATTGCTACCTGCTCCGGTTAATTTGTTTGTGTGCGCGTATGAAATATATGTCATATTTACAATATATAATATGCATATATACAATATTATATGTGTGTGTGTACACATACACACACATACATATTTTGTAAGAGGCAAGGCTGATGTTGGAATCAGTCTTTCTCTCAACAACTCTCCATGACCAAGTGATGGTTTTTGCCCTGGATGTTCTGTCTTGGTTTAATTTCTCTTGAAAGCAGAGCCTGAGGGAAGGACTTTTGGATGGGAGATGGGAGGAAGCAGGAGTGAGGGAGCAAGTGGGGAGAGAGAGGCAGGGAAAGCCACTACAGGGGTGTGTCACAGGGGAGGCCCTCATACAGAAACACCCCAACCTCCTAGGAAGTCTTAAGAAGTGAGTGTCCACCAAGGATGGCAGATCAGCACTCATCCATGGGTTCTCATCTCTAGTCCATAATTAGTTCCTCAAGTTTCCATTCAAGGAGGAAGATGCTGTCCATGGTGCAGTGAGTTGAGGTCCACAGGAAGTGACCCACCCTAGCCATGTCTAAAATCAAGAGGGGGGCAAGAAGGTGTGAGTTGGGGCACCAGATATGTCTACTACAATGTCTCTAGGAAATAGCAGTCCACAAGCTCAAATATACTCAAGGACAAAGTCTGTTGCTTCTGTGAGGCTCCAGGGAGAAACAGAATCTCTCCTCTGCACAAAATGACAATTAGTCCACTTTCCCCAGGGGAGAGCATTCAGACATCTTCACTGGAGGCTTTCAAGCTGCCCAATCTCAAATCTCCCTTTAATGGTTTGAGCAGTCCCTGTGTCTGTCTCTTGGGGTTACTGGAGGAAGCCAGAGGATTAAAAGGAAAAGAAGTCAGGAAAGGAAGATCAGAGAGAAAACTCGTAATTAACTAATCAAACATTAAAAGAGCTGGGTGGGGGGGCTTTCAATGACTGTATGTCCTATTTGTTACAAAATAGAATGATTTAAATGCAACAATTAATATTATAAGAGTTACATACTTAATTTTAAAATTGCTTTTCGTTTTCCCTAAGTAAATATCAGGGCAGCTTTAAAATGTGAGGACTTGGAAAAGAGAGGTGCACAGAGCTTCCTTTTGTCCCATTTTAGGCGGCCCAACTTCTTGTGACAACTGATGGAAGATGCTAGTGGTAACAGTGAGACCTTGGTGGCCTGAAGCACCTCAGTTATGGGATTAATGATGATACCTCAGCAGTAATCCTGACTAGAGCACCAGGCATTTTGGGTCTCATGTCCTGGGTCAGATTTTACCACAAAAATGAACTGTCCTTCCATCTAAAGCAAATGGTTCCCTTGGTCATCTAAACATCTAACTGAGATCCCAATTGGCCTGCATCTGGAGGGTTTTTTTTAATAGGCAAGAGGATGCCAAGCAAAATAAACCATTACCTTCTTTCTTTGTTTGTTCGTGTTGCTATAACAAAATACCATAGACTGGGTGATTTATAAAGAGCAGACATTTATTTCTTACAGTTCTGGAGCCTGGGAAGTCCAAGATCGAGGAGCCAGCATTCGGTGTCTGGTGAGGGTTGCTCTCTGCTTCCAAGATTGTGCCTTGCTGCTGTGCCCTCAAATGGGAGAAGAGCAGAAAAGCATAAACATAATCCTTCTAGACTTTTTCTGAGTCCTAATCCCATCCATGAGGGCTCTGCACTCATGACTTAATTACCTCCTTAAGGTCCACCTCTTAATACTATCACATTAGCCATTAAGTTTCAGCATATTAATTTTGGATGTTAGCACCCACCAGACTGTAGCACCTGCCATTCTCCAACTACGAAACAGCTTATATCGGACAGAGCCATTTCCCGTCATTTCTGACTCCTTTCTTCTTTTCCTCATCCTCCTGAAGTTTGTCAGTTAACTTCATGTCTAACCTTTAAAAAAAATTTTGTTATTTTAAAGATGTGGGATACAATTCAGGATTAGGCATACATGTGCGTGTCTAACCTTTCAAGGAGGCTCAGTTCTCCTCATGCCTTGCCTTGCTTGTTGGGAGTTAAGCAATGATGTAGGTGTGAGGAGGTGTCCCTGCCTGAGGATTCGTAAGATCCAAGCCCATGTGCCTGTCCTAGAGGCTGTATTTTTCCTGCCAGATTTGCTGATTTCTCTCCAGTGTACCTGGTTTCTAACCTTTTCCAGAAGAGGTTGAAGCCTGTCCATCATCTGCCCTGTGAGCAGCTGCATCCTGGAATCAAGGAAGAGAGAATTGGAAAAGATCCTATAATAGCTCTAGTTTACTCTCATCTTACCTCTTTCCTGTCATTTTACAGATGAGGAAACTGAGGCCTATGGAGAGGTAAAGGACTTGACAATGTGGTAATCTAGAGGGAGAAGTGATCCAGAAATCAGATTTCTTGATCACCACTGTAGACTTGTCCATGAGAGAGCCCAGTGCCAGGTTCCTCTGCTCTCTTCATCTTCTTCTGCATTGATGATCCCCTAAGACATATCCCCCCCGGCAAAAGATTCTGAATTTAAACAGGGACAGTCCTTGAGGATAAGATTGCAGAGCTGGCATTAACCTCTATCAGCCCATTGATAAGCCCAAGTGACTTCATTGTTATACTGATGGGCAGTCAAAGAGTCTGGCATCCCAGTCAACAGCAGACCCATCCTCAAAGCCCCTACCTGCTGGGATTTTAAAATATATTCTATTAAAGGACCTTGGTGTCTCACAAAATGTTGCTGAAGTGATCCTTACTTGGTGTTAAATCAATAATTAAAAAAAAATCAGGTCAATTTCTATACCACTCAGGCAGCATAGTAAAAGTAACCAATTGAATAAATATCTGCACTCTTTAGTTTGAAAAGCACTGATAAAGAGAAAAGCAGCTCCTAGCAGCCAGCCCTTGGTGCTGGTAGGAGCCAGCCTGGCCTCACAGATGGTTGAGGGTGCTCTGCTGAAGGTAAACAATTTCAGGAAGTTCTACCATCAGACAAGGTCACTCTGTCAACTTCATGGATAAAGACAAAAACAAGATCACTCTGTAATCTTGTTTGAACACAGACCCCAAAAAATTATTGTCCAAGCTGCAAAAATGGTCAAGCATCCATCCCTCTGTGCTGACAAGAGTGACTGCTGCTGCCTCATCGATGACATCTTTAGCTCTGCTTCTTTCTTCTCTCTTTCTAGACTTGAATTGTTAAGATACTTATGATTAAGACTTAAATCAGAGAATTACCCTGCTTCCTGGCAGTATCCAACCAGGGCACAGCCTTGCTTCCTTGAATCCTCTTCAGAATCTCCCGACACAAACCAGATCCTACAAGTCTTTTCTAACATTCTATTACTGAGATGCCCCCACAATTCCTCACGGGGTGTGTTATCCTTTAAAACCCAGTTTTATTTGACTACAGTTGTGTTCCTGGTGGTCTTTGACTGGGGGGTATTGACAGGACTTACAATTATTAAAAAACATTTTTTAAATGAACATGATGACAAATGTAAGTACTTCAAAAGGATGAAAAGAGAAAGGTAAGTCTCCCTTCTGCCCTTGAACCCTGGAATCCAGTTTCCCTCCCCAGAGGCAATCGCTATCATCAAAGACAGTCTATGCCCATACAAGCAGATAAGCCTAGTTGTTTATTAACCACTCATAACATTTATCATTACTACTATTGTTTGTCCTTTCCTCTATTTAACTATCCATCCAGTGTTTATTGTACCTGGGACTCCACAGCAATGCCATGAATTTTCTCATCAGTGAAATTGCAAAGGTGACTCAGGATCGTGTGTGAAAACATTTTCAATCAGCAAAGGCAAGGGAAGAAAGATCTCGGTGGCTGGTGGTGATTTTAAGCAGCTGTCAATATTTTATTTGCAAAGAGGCATATAGTTGCTTTTGATTCTCCTTTCAAGTATAGATTGGAATATTACTGTTGATGTAGAAGTTGCAGCTTTTATGACAATAAGGCGTCTTAACTTGTTTATGTTGCTATAACAAGATATCTGAGATGGAGTAATTTGTAAAGAGTATTTATTTCTTACAGTTCTGGAGGCTGGGAAGTCTTACACCAAGGCACCAATAGTTCAGGACCTGGTCTTCCAAGATGGTACCTTGGTGCTGCATGCCCTGGAGAGGACTACGGCTGTGTCCTGGCATGGTGGAAGATGGAAGGGCTCTTTTTAAGAACCTTAATCCCACTCTCAAGAGGAGAACCCCTTGTGACCTACACACCTTTTAAAATCCCCATCTCAATACCATCATATTGATCATTAAGTTTCAACACCTGATTTTTGCAGAGGACATATTCAATCCACAGCAGGGAGGATGGACCAAGGAGTATAAAATAAATCATTTGGTATGGCTCTCCATCAGCTTTAGGATGAGGCCAAATTCCCTTGTATGAAGGGCAACTCCCCTCAGATCGATCATTCCTTTCTTCCTTCTTTCCTTCCTCCTTTCTTTCTTTCTTTTTTGTAACCACGACTGACCCTTAGGAGCTCCTGCCTACCGAATGACTTATGGTTCCCCATGAGTGCCACATGCCGTGTCCTGTCTTGTCAAGAAGACTGTACACAGGCTGCTCCCTTTGGTGGAACTCCCTCTCCAGGGCAGCCTCCAGCACACACTCGTCACAGTGCATGGGCATGGTTGCGCTTTTCTGTTTTTAGCCCAGGAATTGCCTTTCAACTCTGAAATCTCAGCCTTAGCATGGAGCCTGGAACACAGAAAGTCCTCAATGAAGGTTTGCAGAATAAATCAATGAATTTGGAAAAGTGAATCCCTCCTCTGAAGGGTCAGTCTGGTGTTTCTAACACTTCCTGCTTCTTTGGGAGCCCTCCTTGGACCTTAATTTCCTGGAAATGGCAGTGGCAAACCACATAAGAAAGATGTTCCTTCTTTGAAAAAAAAAGGCAGAGGATTCTGCCATTCGACCTGCTTCAGAGTTACAGCCCTCTCTGCTTCATGCACTCCAGGCTCTTGGGGCTTGTCTTTCTTTTAGGAAATAAGAAAAAAAAAGCCTATCAGAGTTTCCTAGATCTGGAACTCAGCATGCTTCCTCAGGAGCCATTTCCTGCATGACTTCCAGTCCCATCCAGTCTGGGTCCTGCCAAACAGATAGGGTAGGGTGGGGATTACAGACTCTCAGAGCCTTACAGCTCAACAGAGGTGCGTCCGCATGTGTCTCTAGTCACAGCAAGGGAATAGTAGATGCTATTTATTGAGACTTTATTCTGGGTCAGGCACTGCACTAAGTTTTTCTCAGAAATTCTCTCATATATTGTAACAGCTCTGTGAGGCAAAGGTTTACCTGTGAAGAACCTAGATTCCAGAAAGGGTCAATAACTCATCAACTTAGGGTCACATCCCCTTGTCCCCTCTTAGACTTTAGTCATAGCCCAGGTGAACAATCATCAGGGAGCTCAGAGTCACCTCAAAAACATGCCTCAAATAATTTCACTTTCTGCCCCAGGGCTTGTCTGATGCCACAAAAGCCTGCTCGGGCTGCGTACAAAGTAGTCCAGAGGCACAGGGTTAAAGTAGCGAGGGACAGGACATGGTTTTCATTCTGTGAGTAGAGAAACCTGGAACGTATTATATGTGTTTCTCAGCAGGTCCTTGTGGATTGGCCCCTGTTATCCACAGCAGTGACTCTACAGTGCATCCTCATTTCTATTGGCTCTTCTTGCCAACCCGCATCTCTCTGCTCCCTCACTCCTGCCTCCCAAGGTCATATCACAAATGACTTACCTGTCTTAGGCTCTATTTTTGGAGGAATTCAAGCAAAGACGTGAGTGATTCAGTGAAATAAGTGGCAAAGCTGGTGTGTCTGATAAAGCGATTTGCTTTTAGTAAGTGGGATATCCCAGGAGAAACCCAGGTTCACCAAGAGGAGGTGAAGATGGAGGTAGTCTAGGGTGCGGCTGCCCACTGTGGCTGTCCTACTAGAAGGCACTGGTGAGGATCACAGGCTTGGGTTCTTGGCCGGGCAGCTGGGAAGGAAGTAGTGACATTGGGCAGTGGAGATAAAGTCCCCAGTGGTGCCACCACACCTGGCTTTAGTGTAGCAGAATTTTATAAGAAATCACAGTCCTAGGTTTTAGAAATAGAAGGTGAAACCAAAGAAATTCCCCCCTATCATCTCAGCAAGTGTAAAGAAATGCTTTAAAGTTGTGCTTCCCAAGCTGTATGTGAAGCTCCACTACCGTGTGAGTTGTGCCATTCACAGCAAGGTAGCCAGGAATCAAACACACCCCACTCTGATTAGACCTGTGGGTGCTGCCCATGGCCTTTACCAAAGCCCACGTGAGGGCCCGACTCCTTAGGGACTGAAGGAAAGCTTTCCTCTGGAGAAAAAGAAAATGGAAATTATACTACAAGAAAGAAAAAAGAAAGAAATACTTTGGAGAAATGCCTGAAATTCCACTTAAGAACTTTTTCTTACAATTGAACATCTGATTTTCCTAGGGGAGAATACATTTCAATCTGTGATTAGTCACATTTAGGTATGAATGGTTTTCTGATCCTTTTTTTAAGGTAAGTATTGATAGGGAAAGATAAGAGGTTGCAGATAGGGAATCAGTTCCAGCCTGGGAGGCAAAGGTAGGCAAGGCAATCTCTCTTGACCTAGTTCAGCCTGATTCCAGAGCTGCAAGTCAGATAAGCAAGGGACTAAGGAGTTTCAAATAACCCTGATGACTTCTCTTTGCTATACTATGAGCAAACTGTGCAAAAGCCAAGATTCAAGGTATAAAGGGTTAGAAGAGAAATACATAGGGCAGGGAAATGTCTACCACAGAGACTGCCAGGCAACCGCAGAGACATGTTTGTGTTGTTATCAAAGATCCTACAAAAACACACAGTTGCCGGGCACACACTCGTCACAGTGCATGGGCATGGTTGCCTCAGTCTGTAATCCCAGCACTTTGGGAGGCCGAGGTGAGTGAATTGCCTGAGCCCGTGG